>NW_026699195.1:0-199103 GCF_030435755.1 Ochotona princeps | reverse complement strand
TCAATGCAAAGGCTCTAGACGCAAATATTGGTGTGAGAGCTAATTCAATCAAGGAAACACTGCATGTTGGTGAAGGGCATATTGAAGAAGGATCAGCCGAGTGGTTCTTGTGGGAGAACAACTCCATTTGGCTCACTAACTTCACACACCATCAGGCTTCCAAGCAGCTCTCAAGGAAACTCAGTTTTCACACTCTATGCTTAGTGCCCTTTGTGTGCCTAGGACTGAAATGAAGCTTGGTCAGCATCCCACACAAACGAATGCTCCACATGCGGGTTTCACATGCCAGCAACTCCACATTCACAGGCAACTTCAGCGCCACAGCCGTTTTCAGATAGCCCTCAATGCAAAGGCTCTAGACGCAAATATTGGTGTGAGAGCTAATTCAATCAAGGAAACACTGCATGTTGGTGAAGGGCATATTGAAGAAGGATCAGCAGAGTGGTTCTTGTGGGAGAACAACTCCATTTGGCTCACTAACTTCACACACCATCAGGCTTCCAAGCAGCTCTCAAGGAAACTCAGTTTTCACACTCTATGCTTAGTGCTCTTTGTGTGCCTAGGACCGAAATGAAGCTTGGTCAGCATCCCACACAAACGAATGCTCCACATGCGGGTTTCACATGCCACCAACTCCACATTCTCAGGCAACTTCAGCGCCACAGCCGTTTTCAGATAGCCCTCAATGCAAAGGCTCTAGACGCAAATATTGGTGTGAGAGCTAATTCAAACAAGGAAACACTGCATGTTGGTGAAGGGCATATTGAAGAAGGATCAGCCGAGTGGTTCTTGTGGGAGAACAACTCCATTTGGCTCACTAACTTCACACACCATCAGGGCTTCCAAGCAGCTCTCAAGGAAAACTCAGTTTTCACACTCTATGCTTAGTGCCCTTTGAGTGCCTAGGACTGAAATGAAGCTTGGTCAGCATCCCACACAAACGAATGCTCCACATGCGGGTTTCACATGCCACCAACTCCACATTCACAGGCAACTTCAGCGCCACAGCCGTTTTCAGATAGCCCTCAATGCAAAGGCTCTAGACGCAAATATTGGTGTGAGAGCTAATTCAATCAAGGAAACACTGCATGTTGGTGAAGGGCATATTGAAGAAGGATCAGCCAAGTGGTTCTTGTGGGAGAACAACTCCATTTGGCTCACTAACTTCACACACCATCAGGCTTCCAAGCAGCTCTCAAGGAAAATCAGTTTTCACACTCTATGCTTAGTGCTCTTTGTGTGCCTAGGACTGAAAAGAACCTTGGTCAGCATCCCACACAAACGAATGCTCCCACATGCGGGTTTCACATGCCACCAACTCCACATTCACAGGCAACTTCAGCGCCACAGCCGTTTTCAGATAGCCCTCAATGCAATTGCTCTAGACGCAAATATTGGTGTGAGAGCTAATTCAATCAAGGAAACACTGCATGTTGGTGAAGGGCATATTGAAGAAGGATCAGCCGAGTGGTTCTTGTGGGAGAACAACTCCATTTGGCTCACTAACTTCACACACCATCAGGCTTCCAAGCAGCTCTCAAGGAAACTCAGTATTCACACTCTATGCTTAGTGCCCTTTGTATGGCTAGGACTGAAATGAACCTGGTAGAGCATCCCACACAAACGAATGCTCCACATGCGGGTTTCACATGCCACCAACTCCACATTCACAGGCAACTTCAGCGCCACAGCCGTTTTCAGATAGCCCTCAATGCAAAGGCTCTAGACGCAAATATTGGTGTGAGAGCTAATTCAATCAAGGAAACACTGCATGTTGGTGAAGGGCATATTGAAAAAGGATCAGCCGAGTGTTCTTGTAGGAGAACAACTCCATTTGGCTGACTAACTTCACACATCATCAGGCTTCCAAGCAGCTCTCAAGGAAACTCAGTTTTCACATTCTATGCTTAGTGCCCTTTGAGTGCATTATCTAGGAATGAACCTAGTAGCGCATCCCACACAAACGAATGCTCCACATGCGGGTTTCACATGCCACCAACTCCACATTCACAGGCAACTTCAGCGCCACAGCCGTTTTCAGATAGCCCTCAATGCAAAGGCTCTAGACGCAAATATTGGTGTGAGAGCTAATTCAATCAAGGAAACACTGCATGTTGGTGAAGGGCATATTGAAGAAGGATCAGCCGAGTGGTTCTTGTGGGAGAACAACTCCATTTGGCTCACTAACTTCACACACCATCAGGCTTCCAAGCAGCTCTCAAGGAAACTCAGTTTTCACATTCTATGCTTAGTGCCCTTTGAGTGCATTATCTAGGAATGAACCTAGTAGCGCATCCCACACAAACGAATGCTCCACATGCGGGTTTCACATGCCACCAACTCCACATTCACAGGCAACTTCAGCGCCACAGCCGTTTTCAGATAGCCCTCAATGCAAAGGCTCTAGACGCAAATATTGGTGTGAGAGCTAATTCAATCAAGGAAACACTGCATGTTGGTGAAGGGCATATTGAAGAAGGATCAGCCAAGTGGTTCTTGTGGGAGAACAACTCCATTTGGCTCACTAACTTCACACACCATCAGGCTTCCAAGCAGCTCTCAAGGAAAATCAGTTTTCACACTCTATGCTTAGTGCCCTTTGTATGGCTAGGACTGAAAAGAACCTTGGTCAGCATCCCACACAAACGAATGCTCCACATGCGGGTTTCACATGCCACCAACTCCACATTCACAGGCAACTTCAGCGCCACAGCCGTTTTCAGATAGCCCTCAATGCAATTGCTCTAGACGCAAATATTGGTGTGAGAGCTAATTCAATCAAGGAAACACTGCATGTTGGTGAAGGGCATATTGAAGAAGGATCAGCCGAGTGGTTCTTGTGGGAGAACAACTCCATTTGGCTCACTAACTTCACACACCATCAGGCTTCCAAGCAGCTCTCAAGGAAACTCAGTATTCACACTCTATGCTTAGTGCCCTTTGTATGGCTAGGACTGAAATGAACCTGGTAGAGCATCCCACACAAACGAATGCTCCACATGCGGGTTTCACATGCCACCAACTCCACATTCACAGGCAACTTCAGCGCCACAGCCGTTTTCAGATAGCCCTCAATGCAAAGGCTCTAGACGCAAATATTGGTGTGAGAGCTAATTCAATCAAGGAAACACTGCATGTTGGTGAAGGGCATATTGAAAAAGGATCAGCCGAGTGGTTCTTGTAGGAGAACAACTCCATTTGGCTGACTAACTTCACACATCATCAGGCTTCCAAGCAGCTCTCAAGGAAACTCAGTTTTCACATTCTATGCTTAGTGCCCTTTGAGTGCATTATCTAGGAATGAACCTAGTAGCGCATCCCACACAAACGAATGCTCCACATGCGGGTTTCACATGCCACCAACTCCACATTCACAGGCAACTTCAGCGCCACAGCCGTTTTCAGATAGCCCTCAATGCAAAGGCTCTAGACGCAAATATTGGTGTGAGAGCTAATTCAATCAAGGAAACACTGCATGTTGGTGAAGGGCATATTGAAGAAGGATCAGCCGAGTGGTTCTTGTGGGAGAACAACTCCATTTGGCTCACTAACTTCACACACCATCAGGCTTCCAAGCAGCTCTCAAGGAAACTCAGTTTTCACATTCTATGCTTAGTGCCCTTTGAGTGCATTATCTAGGAATGAACCTAGTAGCGCATCCACACAAACGAATGCTCCACATGCGGGTTTCACATGCCAGCAACTCCACATTCACAGGCAACTTCAGCGCCACAGCCGTTTTCAGATAGCCCTCAATGCAAAGGCTCTAGACGCAAATATTGGTGTGAGAGCTAATTCAATCAAGGAAACACTGCATGTTGGTGAAGGGCATATTGAAGAAGGATCAGCCAAGTGGTTCTTGTGGGAGAACAACTCCATTTGGCTCACTAACTTCACACACCATCAGGCTTCCAAGCAGCTCTCAAGGAAAATCAGTTTTCACACTCTATGCTTAGTGCCCTTTGTATGGCTAGGACTGAAAAGAACCTTGGTCAGCATCCCACACAAACGAATGCTCCACATGCGGGTTTCACATGCCACCAACTCCACATTCACAGGCAACTTCAGCGCCACAGCCGTTTTCAGATAGCCCTCAATGCAATTGCTCTAGACGCAAATATTGGTGTGAGAGCTAATTCAATCAAGGAAACACTGCATGTTGGTGAAGGGCATATTGAAGAAGGATCAGCCGAGTGGTTCTTGTGGGAGAACAACTCCATTTGGCTCACTAACTTCACACACCATCAGGCTTCCAAGCAGCTCTCAAGGAAACTCAGTATTCACACTCTATGCTTAGTGCCCTTTGTATGGCTAGGACTGAAATGAACCTGGTAGAGCATCCCACACAAACGAATGCTCCACATGCGGGTTTCACATGCCACCAACTCCACATTCACAGGCAACTTCAGCGCCACAGCCGTTTTCAGATAGCCCTCAATGCAAAGGCTCTAGACGCAAATATTGGTGTGAGAGCTAATTCAATCAAGGAAACACTGCATGTTGGTGAAGGGCATATTGAAGAAGGATCAGCCAAGTGGTTCTTGTGGGAGAACAACTCCATTTGGCTCACTAACTTCACACACCATCAGGCTTCCAAGCAGCTCTCAAGGAAACTCAGTTTTCACATTCTATGCTTAGTGCCCTTTGAGTGCATTATCTAGGAATGAACCTAGTAGCGCATCCCACACAAACGAATGCTCCACATGCGGGTTTCACATGCCACCAACTCCACATTCACAGGCAACTTCAGCGCCACAGCCGTTTTCAGATAGCCCTCAATGCAAAGGCTCTAGACGCAAATATTGGTGTGAGAGCTAATTCAATCAAGGAAA
The DNA here is from genome assembly GCF_030435755.1 of Ochotona princeps. NCBI lineage: Eukaryota > Metazoa > Chordata > Mammalia > Lagomorpha > Ochotonidae > Ochotona > Ochotona princeps. Next base: position 194,271 of record NW_026699195.1, on the reverse strand, counting down.
CACTGCATGTTGGTGAAGGGCATATTGAAGAAGGATCAGCCGAGTGGTTCTTGTGGGAGAACAACTCCATTTGGCTCACTAACTTCACACACCATCAGGCTTCCAAGCAGCTCTCAAGGAAACTCAGTTTTCACATTCTATGCTTAGTGCCCTTTGAGTGCATTATCTAGGAATGAACCTAGTAGCGCATCCCACACAAACGAATGCTCCACATGCGGTTTCACATGCCAGCAACTCCACATTCACAGGCAACTTCAGCGCCACAGCCGTTTTCAGATAGCCCTCAATGCAAAGGCTCTAGACGCAAATATTGGTGTGAGAGCTAATTCAATCAAGGAAACACTGCATGTTGGTGAAGGGCATATTGAAGAAGGATCAGCCAAGTGGTTCTTGTGGGAGAACAACTCCATTTGGCTCACTAACTTCACACACCATCAGGCTTCCAAGCAGCTCTCAAGGAAAATCAGTTTTCACACTCTATGCTTAGTGCCCTTTGTATGGCTAGGACTGAAAAGAACCTTGGTCAGCATCCCACACAAACGAATGCTTTCTTCCACATGCGGGTTTCACATGCCACCAACTCCACATTCACAGGCAACTTCAGCGCCACAGCCGTTTTCAGATAGCCCTCAATGCAATTGCTCTAGACGCAAATATTGGTGTGAGAGCTAATTCAATCAAGGAAACACTGCATGTTGGTGAAGGGCATATTGAAGAAGGATCAGCCGAGTGGTTCTTGTGGGAGAACAACTCCATTTGGCTCACTAACTTCACACACCATCAGGCTTCCAAGCAGCTCTCAAGGAAACTCAGTATTCACACTCTATGCTTAGTGCCCTTTGTATGGCTAGGACTGAAATGAACCTGGTAGAGCATCCCACACAAACGAATGCTCCACATGCGGGTTTCACATGCCACCAACTCCACATTCACAGGCAACTTCAGCGCCACAGCCGTTTTCAGATAGCCCTCAATGCAAAGGCTCTAGACGCAAATATTGGTGTGAGAGCTAATTCAATCAAGGAAACACTGCATGTTGGTGAAGGGCATATTGAAGAAGGATCAGCCAAGTGGTTCTTGTGGGAGAACAACTCCATTTGGCTCACTAACTTCACACACCATCAGGCTTCCAAGCAGCTCTCAAGGAAACTCAGTTTTCACATTCTATGCTTAGTGCCCTTTGAGTGCATTATCTAGGAATGAACCTAGTAGCGCATCCCACACAAACGAATGCTCCACATGCGGGTTTCACATGCCACCAACTCCACATTCACAGGCAACTTCAGCGCCACAGCCGTTTTCAGATAGCCCTCAATGCAAAGGCTCTAGACGCAAATATTGGTGTGAGAGCTAATTCAATCAAGGAAACACTGCATGTTGGTGAAGGGCATATTGAAGAAGGATCAGCCGAGTGGTTCTTGTGGGAGAACAACTCCATTTGGCTCACTAACTTCACACACCATCAGGCTTCCAAGCAGCTCTCAAGGAAACTCAGTTTTCACATTCTATGCTTAGTGCCCTTTGAGTGCATTATCTAGGAATGAACCTAGTAGCGCATCCCACACAAACGAATGCTCCACATGCGGGTTTCACATGCCAGCAACTCCACATTCACAGGCAACTTCAGCGCCACAGCCGTTTTCAGATAGCCCTCAATGCAAAGGCTCTAGACGCAAATATTGGTGTGAGAGCTAATTCAATCAAGGAAACACTGCATGTTGGTGAAGGGCATATTGAAGAAGGATCAGCCAAGTGGTTCTTGTGGGAGAACAACTCCATTTGGCTCACTAACTTCACACACCATCAGGCTTCCAAGCAGCTCTCAAGGAAAATCAGTTTTCACACTCTATGCTTAGTGCCCTTTGTATGGCTAGGACTGAAAGAACCTTGGTCAGCATCCCACACAAACGAATGCTCCACATGCGGGTTTCACATGCCACCAACTCCACATTCACAGGCAACTTCAGCGCCACAGCCGTTTTCAGATAGCCCTCAATGCAATTGCTCTAGACGCAAATATTGGTGTGAGAGCTAATTCAATCAAGGAAACACTGCATGTTGGTGAAGGGCATATTGAAGAAGGATCAGCCGAGTGGTTCTTGTGGGAGAACAACTCCATTTGGCTCACTAACTTCACACACCATCAGGCTTCCAAGCAGCTCTCAAGGAAACTCAGTATTCACACTCTATGCTTAGTGCCCTTTGTATGGCTAGGACTGAAATGAACCTGGTAGAGCATCCCACACAAACGAATGCTCCACATGCGGGTTTCACATGCCACCAACTCCACATTCACAGGCAACTTCAGCGCCACAGCCGTTTTCAGATAGCCCTCAATGCAAAGGCTCTAGACGCAAATATTGGTGTGAGAGCTAATTCAATCAAGGAAACACTGCATGTTGGTGAAGGGCATATTGAAGAAGGATCAGCCAAGTGGTTCTTGTGGGAGAACAACTCCATTTGGCTCACTAACTTCACACACCATCAGGCTTCCAAGCAGCTCTCAAGGAAAATCAGTTTTCACACTCTATGCTTAGTGCTCTTTGTGTGCCTAGGACTGAAAAGAACCTTGGTCAGCATCCCACACAAACGAATGCTCCACATGCGGGTTTCACATGCCACCAACTCCACATTCACAGGCAACTTCAGCGCCACAGCCGTTTTCAGATAGCCCACAATGCAATTGCTCTAGACGCAAATATTGGTGTGAGAGCTAATTCAATCAAGGAAACACTGCATGTTGGTGAAGGGCATATTGAAGAAGGATCAGCCGAGTGGTTCTTGTGGGAGAACAACTCCATTTGGCTCACTAACTTCACACACCATCAGGCTTCCAAGCAGCTCTCAAGGAAACTCAGTATTCACACTCTATGCTTAGTGCCCTTTGTATGGCTAGGACTGAAATGAACCTGGTAGAGCATCCCACACAAACGAATGCTCCACATGCGGGTTTCACATGCCACCAACTCCACATTCACAGGCAACTTCAGCGCCACAGCCGTTTTCAGATAGCCCTCAATGCAAAGGCTCTAGACGCAAATATTGGTGTGAGAGCTAATTCAATCAAGGAAACACTGCATGTTGGTGAAGGGCATATTGAAGAAGGATCAGCCGAGTGGTTCTTGTAGGAGAACAACTCCATTTGGCTGACTAACTTCACACATCATCAGGCTTCCAAGCAGCTCTCAAGGAAACTCAGTTTTCACATTCTATGCTTAGTGCCCTTTGAGTGCATTATCTAGGAATGAACCTAGTAGCGCATCCCACACAAACGAATGCTCCACATGCGGGTTTCACATGCCACCAACTCCACATTCACAGGCAACTTCAGCGCCACAGCCGTTTTCAGATAGCCCTCAATGCAAAGGCTCTAGACGCAAATATTGGTGTGAGAGCTAATTCAATCAAGGAAACACTGCATGTTGGTGAAGGGCATATTGAAGAAGGATCAGCCGAGTGGTTCTTGTGGGAGAACAACTCCATTTGGCTCACTAACTTCACACACCATCAGGCTTCCAAGCAGCTCTCAAGGAAACTCAGTTTTCACATTCTATGCTTAGTGCCCTTTGAGTGCATTATCTAGGAATGAACCTAGTAGCGCATCCCACACAAACGAATGCTCCACATGCGGGTTTCACATGCCACCAACTCCACATTCACAGGCAACTTCAGCGCCACAGCCGTTTTCAGATAGCCCTCAATGCAAAGGCTCTAGACGCAAATATTGGTGTGAGAGCTAATTCAATCAAGGAAACACTGCATGTTGGTGAAGGGCATATTGAAGAAGGATCAGCCGAGTGGTTCTTGTGGGAGAACAACTCCATTTGGCTCACTAACTTCACACACCATCAGGCTTCCAAGCAGCTCTCAAGGAAACTCAGTTTTCACACTCTATGCTTAGTGCCCTTTGTGTGCCTAGGACTGAAATGAAGCTTGGTCAGCATCCCACACAAACGAATGCTCCACATGCGGGTTTCACATGCCACCAACTCCACATTCACAGGCAACTTCAGCGCCACAGCCGTTTTCAGATAGCCCTCAATGCAATTGCTCTAGACACAAATATTGGTGTGAGAGCTAATTCAATCAAGGAAACACTGCATGTTGGTGAAGGGCATATTGAAGAAGGATCAGCCGAGTGGTTCTTGTGGGAGAACAACTCCATTTGGCTCACTAACTTCACACAACATCAGGCTTCCAAGCAGCTCTCAAGGAAACTCAGTATTCACACTCTATGCTTAGTGCCCTTTGTATGGCTAGGACTGAAATGAACCTGGTAGAGCATCCCACACAAACGAATGCTCCACATGCGGGTTTCACATGCCACCAACTCCACATTCACAGGCAACTTCAGCGCCACAGCCGTTTTCAGATAGCCCTCAATGCAAAGGCTCTAGACGCAAATATTGGTGTGAGAGCTAATTCAATCAAGGAAACACTGCATGTTGGTGAAGGGCATATTGAAAAAGGATCAGCCGAGTGGTTCTTGTAGGAGAACAACTCCATTTGGCTGACTAACTTCACACATCATCAGGCTTCCAAGCAGCTCTCAAGGAAACTCAGTTTTCACATTCTATGCTTAGTGCCCTTTGAGTGCATTATCTAGGAATGAACCTAGTAGCGCATCCCACACAAACGAATGCTCCACATGCGGGTTTCACATGCCACCAACTCCACATTCACAGGCAACTTCAGCGCCACAGCCGTTTTCAGATAGCCCTCAATGCAAAGGCTCTAGACGCAAATATTGGTGTGAGAGCTAATTCAATCAAGGAAACACTGCATGTTGGTGAAGGGCATATTGAAGAAGGATCAGCCGAGTGGTTCTTGTGGGAGAACAACTCCATTTGGCTCACTAACTTCACACACCATCAGGCTTCCAAGCAGCTCTCAAGGAAACTCAGTTTTCACATTCTATGCTTAGTGCCCTTTGAGTGCATTATCTAGGAATGAACCTAGTAGCGCATCCCACACAAACGAATGCTCCACATGCGGGTTTCACATGCCAGCAACTCCACATTCACAGGCAACTTCAGCGCCACAGCCGTTTTCAGATAGCCCTCAATGCAAAGGCTCTAGACGCAAATATTGGTGTGAGAGCTAATTCAATCAAGGAAACACTGCATGTTGGTGAAGGGCATATTGAAGAAGGATCAGCCAAGTGGTTCTTGTGGGAGAACAACTCCATTTGGCTCACTAACTTCACACACCATCAGGCTTCCAAGCAGCTCTCAAGGAAACTCAGTTTTCACACTCTATGCTTAGTGCTCTTTGTGTGCCTAGGACTGAAAAGAACCTTGGTCAGCATCCCACACAAACGAATGCTCCACATGCGGGTTTCACATGCCACCAACTCCACATTCACAGGCAACTTCAGCGCCACAGCCGTTTTCAGATAGCCCTCAATGCAATTGCTCTAGACGCAAATATTGGTGTGAGAACTAATTCAATCAAGGAAACACTGCATGTTGGTGAAGGGCATATTGAAGAAGGATCAGCCGAGTGGTTCTTGTGGGAGAACAACTCCATTTGGCTCACTAACTTCACACAACATCAGGCTTCCAAGCAGCTCTCAAGGAAACTCAGTATTCACACTCTATGCTTAGTGCCCTTTGTATGGCTAGGACTGAAATGAACCTGGTAGAGCATCCCACACAAACGAATGCTCCACATGCGGGTTTCACATGCCACCAACTCCACATTCACAGGCAACTTCAGCGCCACAGCCGTTTTCAGATAGCCCTCAATGCAAAGGCTCTAGACGCAAATATTGGTGTGAGAGCTAATTCAATCAAGGAAACACTGCATGTTGGTGAAGGGCATATTGAAGAAGGATCAGCCAAGTGGTTCTTGTGGGAGAACAACTCCATTTGGCTCACTAACTTCACACACCATCAGGCTTCCAAGCAGCTCTCAAGGAAAATCAGTTTTCACACTCTATGCTTAGTGCTCTTTGTGTGCCTAGGACTGAAAAGAACCTTGGTCAGCATCCCACACAAACGAATGCTCCACATGCGGGTTTCACATGCCACCAACTCCACATTCACAGGCAACTTCAGCGCCACAGCCGTTTTCAGATAGCCCTCAATGCAATTGCTCTAGACGCAAATATTGGTGTGAGAGCTAATTCAATCAAGGAAACACTGCATGTTGGTGAAGGGCATATTGAAGAAGGATCAGCCGAGTGGTTCTTGTGGGAGAACAACTCCATTTGGCTCACTAACTTCACACACCATCAGGCTTCCAAGCAGCTCTCAAGGAAACTCAGTATTCACACTCTATGCTTAGTGCCCTTTGTATGGCTAGGACTGAAATGAACCTGGTAGAGCATCCCACACAAACGAATGCTCCACATGCGGGTTTCACATGCCACCAACTCCACATTCACAGGCAACTTCAGCGCCACAGCCGTTTTCAGATAGCCCTCAATGCAAAGGCTCTAGACGCAAATATTGGTGTGAGAGCTAATTCAATCAAGGAAACACTGCATGTTGGTGAAGGGCATATTGAAAAAGGATCAGCCGAGTGGTTCTTGTAGGAGAACAACTCCATTTGGCTGACTAACTTCACACATCATCAGGCTTCCAAGCAGCTCTCAAGGAAACTCAGTTTTCACATTCTATGCTTAGTGCCCTTTGAGTGCATTATCTAGGAATGAACCTAGTAGCGCATCCCACACAAACGAATGCTCCACATGCGGGTTTCACATGCCACCAACTCCACATTCACAGACAACTTCAGCGCCACAGCCGTTTTCAGATAGCCCTCAATGCAAAGGCTCTAGACGCAAATATTGGTGTGAGAGCTAATTCAATCAAGGAAACACTGCATGTTGGTGAAGGGCATATTGAAGAAGGATCAGCCGAGTGGTTCTTGTGGGAGAACAACTCCATTTGGCTCACTAACTTCACACACCATCAGGCTTCCAAGCAGCTCTCAAGGAAACTCAGTTTTCACATTCTATGCTTAGTGCCCTTTGAGTGCATTATCTAGGAATGAACCTAGTAGCGCATCCCACACAAACGAATGCTCCACATGCGGGTTTCACATGCCACCAACTCCACATTCACAGGCAACTTCAGCGCCACAGCCGTTTTCAGATAGCCCTCAATGCAAAGGCTCTAGACGCAAATATTGGTGTGAGAGCTAATTCAATCAAGGAAACACTGCATGTTGGTGAAGGGCATATTGAAGAAGGATCAGCCAAGTGGTTCTTGTGGGAGAACAACTCCATTTGGCTCACTAACTTCACACACCATCAGGCTTCCAAGCAGCTCTCAAGGAAAATCAGTTTTCACACTCTATGCTTAGTGCTCTTTGTGTGCCTAGGACTGAAAAGAACCTTGGTCAGCATCCCACACAAACGAATGCTCCACATGCGGGTTTCACATGCCACCAACTCCACATTCACAGGCAACTTCAGCGCCACAGCCGTTTTCAGATAGCCCTCAATGCAATTGCTCTAGACACAAATATTGGTGTGAGAGCTAATTCAATCAAGGAAACACTGCATGTTGGTGAAGGGCATATTGAAGAAGGATCAGCCGAGTGGTTCTTGTGGAGAACAACTCCATTTGGCTCACTAACTTCACACACCATCAGGCTTCCAAGCAGCTCTCAAGGAAACTCAGTATTCACACTCTATGCTTAGTGCCCTTTGTATGGCTAGGACTGAAATGAACCTGGTAGAGCATCCCACACAAACGAATGCTCCACATGCGGGTTTCACATGCCACCAACTCCACATTCACAGGCAACTTCAGCGCCACAGCCGTTTTCAGATAGCCCTCAATGCAAAGGCTCTAGACGCAAATATTGGTGTGAGAGCTAATTCAATCAAGGAAACACTGCATGTTGGTGAAGGGCATATTGAAAAAGGATCAGCCGAGTGGTTCTTGTAGGAGAACAACTCCATTTGGCTGACTAACTTCACACATCATCAGGCTTCCAAGCAGCTCTCAAGGAAACTCAGTTTTCACATTCTATGCTTAGTGCCCTTTGAGTGCATTATCTAGGAATGAACCTAGTAGCGCATCCCACACAAACGAATGCTCCACATGCGGGTTTCACATGCCACCAACTCCACATTCACAGGCAACTTCAGCGCCACAGCCGTTTTCAGATAGCCCTCAATGCAAAGGCTCTAGACGCAAATATTGGTGTGAGAGCTAATTCAATCAAGGAAACACTGCATGTTGGTGAAGGGCATATTGAAGAAGGATCAGCCGAGTGGTTCTTGTGGGAGAACAACTCCATTTGGCTCACTAACTTCACACACCATCAGGCTTCCAAGCAGCTCTCAAGGAAACTCAGTTTTCACATTCTATGCTTAGTGCCCTTTGAGTGCATTATCTAGGAATGAACCTAGTAGCGCATCCCACACAAACGAATGCTCCACATGCGGGTTTCACATGCCACCAACTCCACATTCACAGGCAACTTCAGCGCCCTGCCGTTTTCAGATAGCCCTCAATGCAAAGGCTCTAGACGCAAATATTGGTGTGAGAGCTAATTCAATCAAGGAAAACACTGCATGTTGGTGAAGGGCATATTGAAGAAGGATCAGCCGAGTGGTTCTTGTGGGAGAACAACTCCATTTGGCTCACTAACTTCACACACCATCAGGCTTCCAAGCAGCTCTCAAGGAAACTCAGTTTTCACACTCTATGCTTAGTGCCCTTTGTGTGCCTAGGACTGAATGAAGCTTGGTCAGCATCCCACACAAACGAATGCTCCACATGCGGGTTTCACATGCCAGCAACTCCACATTCACAGGCAACTTCAGCGCCACAGCCGTTTTCAGATAGCCCTCAATGCAAAGGCTCTAGACGCAAATATTGGTGTGAGAGCTAATTCAATCAAGGAAACACTGCATGTTGGTGAAGGGCATATTGAAGAAGGATCAGCCGAGTGGTTCTTGTGGAGAACAACTCCATTTGGCTCACTAACTTCACACACCATCAGGCTTCCAAGAAGCTCTCAAGGAAACTCAGTTTTCACACTCTATGCTTAGTGCCCTTTGTATGGCTAGGACTGAAATGAGCCTGGTAGAGCATCCCACACAAACGAATGCTCCACATGCGGGTTTCACATGCCACCAACTCCACATTCACAGGCAACTTCAGCGCCACAGCCGTTTTCAGATAGCCCTCAATGCAAAGGCTCTAGACGCAAATATTGGTGTGAGAGCTAATTCAATCAAGGAAACACTGCATGTTGGTGAAGGGCATATTGAAGAAGGATCAGCCGAGTGGTTCTTGTGGGAGAACAACTCCATTTGGCTCACTAACTTCACACACCATCAGGCTTCCAAGCAGCTCTCAAGGAAACTCAGTTTTCACACTCTATGCTTACTGCTCTTTGTGTGCCTAGGACCGAAATGAAGCTTGGTCAGCATCCCACACAAACGAATGCTCCACATGCGGGTTTCACATGCCACCAACTCCACATTCACAGGCAACTTCAGCGCCACAGCCGTTTTCAGATAGCCCTCAATGCAAAGGCTCTAGACGCAAATATTGGTGTGAGAGCTAATTCAATCAAGGAAACACTGCATGTTGGTGAAGGGCATATTGAAGAAGGATCAGCCGAGTGGTTCTTGTGGGAGAACAACTCCATTTGGCTCACTAACTTCACACACCATCAGGCTTCCAAGCAGCTCTCAAGGAAACTCAGTTTTCACACTCTATGCTTAGTGCCCTTTGAGTGCATTATCTAGGAATGAACCTGGTAGAGCATCCCACACAAACGAATGCTCCACATGCGGGTTTCACATGCCACCAACTCCACATTCACAGGCAACTTCAGCGCCACAGCCGTTTTCAGATAGCCCTCAATGCAAAGGCTCTAGACGCAAATATTGGTGTGAGAGCTAATTCAATCAAGGAAACACTGCATGTTGGTGAAGGGCATATTGAAGAAGGATCAGCCGAGTGGTTCTTGTGGGAGAACAACTCCATTTGGCTCACTAACTTCACACACCATCAGGCTTCCAAGCAGCTCTCAAGGAAACTCAGTTTTCACACTCTATGCTTAGTGCCCTTTGTGTGCCTAGGACTGAAATGAAGCTTGGTCAGCATCCCACACAAACGAATGCTCCACATGCGGGTTTCACATGCCAGCAACTCCACATTCACAGGCAACTTCAGCGCCACAGCCGTTTTCAGATAGCCCTCAATGCAAAGGCTCTAGACGCAAATATTGGTGTGAGAGCTAATTCAATCAAGGAAACACTGCATGTTGGTGAAGGGCATATTGAAGAAGGATCAGCCGAGTGGTTCTTGTGGGAGAACAACTCCATTTGGCTCACTAACTTCACACACCATCAGGCTTCCAAGAAGCTCTCAAGGAAACTCAGTTTTCACACTCTATGCTTAGTGCCCTTTGTATGGCTAGGACTGAAATGAGCCTGGTAGAGCATCCCACACAAACGAATGCTCCACATGCGGGTTTCACATGCCACCAACTCCACATTCACAGGCAACTTCAGCGCCACAGCCGTTTTCAGATAGCCCTCAATGCAAAGGCTCTAGACGCAAATATTGGTGTGAGAGCTAATTCAATCAAGGAAACACTGCATGTTGGTGAAGGGCATATTGAAGAAGGATCAGCCGAGTGGTTCTTGTGGGAGAACAACTCCATTTGGCTCACTAACTTCACACACCATCAGGCTTCCAAGCAGCTCTCAAGGAAACTCAGTTTTCACACTCTATGCTTACTGCTCTTTGTGTGCCTAGGACCGAAATGAAGCTTGGTCAGCATCCCACACAAACGAATGCTCCACATGCGGGTTTCACATGCCACCAACTCCACATTCACAGGCAACTTCAGCGCCACAGCCGTTTTCAGATAGCCCTCAATGCAAAGGCTCTAGACGCAAATATTGGTGTGAGAGCTAATTCAATCAAGGAAACACTGCATGTTGGTGAAGGGCATATTGAAGAAGGATCAGCCGAGTGGTTCTTGTGGGAGAACAACTCCATTTGGCTCACTAACTTCACACACCATCAGGCTTCCAAGCAGCTCTCAAGGAAACTCAGTTTTCACACTCTATGCTTAGTGCCCTTTGAGTGCATTATCTAGGAATGAACCTGGTAGAGCATCCCACACAAACGAATGCTCCACATGCGGGTTTCACATGCCACCAACTCCACATTCACAGGCAACTTCAGCGCCACAGCCGTTTTCAGATAGCCCTCAATGCAAAGGCTCTAGACGCAAATATTGGTGTGAGAGCTAATTCAATCAAGGAAACACTGCATGTTGGTGAAGGGCATATTGAAGAAGGATCAGCCGAGTGGTTCTTGTGGGAGAACAACTCCATTTGGCTCACTAACTTCACACACCATCATTCTTCCAAGCAGCTCTCAAGGAAACTCAGTTTTCACACTCTATGCTTAGCGCCCTTTGTGTGCCTAGGACTGAAATGAAGCTTGGTCAGCATCCCACACAAACGAATGCTCCACATGCGGGTTTCACATGCCACCAACTCCACATTCACAGGCAACTTCAGCGCCACAGCCGTTTTCAGATAGCCCTCAATGCAAAGGCTCTAGACGCAAATATTGGTGTGTGAGCTAATTCAATCAAGGAAACACTGCATGTTGGTGAAGGGCATATTGAAAAAGGATCAGCCGAGTGGTTCTTGTAGGAGAACAACTCCATTTGGCTGACTAACTTCACACATCATCAGGCTTCCAAGCAGCTCTCAAGGAAACTCAGTTTTCACATTCTATGCTTAGTGCCCTTTGAGTGCATTATTTAGGAATGAACCTAGTAGCGCATCCCACACAAACGAATGCTCCACATGCGGGTTTCACATGCCACCAACTCCACATTCACAGGCAACTTCAGCGCCACAGCCGTTTTCAGATATCCCTCAATGCAAAGGCTCTAGACGCAAATATTGGTGTGAGAGCTAATTCAATCAAGGAAACACTGCATGTTGGTGAAGGGCATATTGAAGAAGGATCAGCCGAGTGGTTCTTGTGGGAGAACAACTCCATTTGGCTCACTCACTTCACAAACCATCAGGCTTCCAAGCAGCTCTCAAGGAAACTCAGTTTTCACACTGTATGCTTAGTGTTCTTTGTGTGCCTAGGACTGAAGTGAAGCTTGGTCAGCATCCCACACAAACGAATGCTCCACATGCGGGTTTCACATGCCACCAACTCCACATTCACAGGCAACTTCAGCGCCACAGCCGTTTTCAGATAGCCCTCAATGCAAAGGCTCTAGACGCAAATATTGGTGTGAGAGCTAATTCAATCAAGGAAACACTGCATGTTGGTGAAGGGCATATTGAAGAAGGATCAGCCGAGTGGTTCTTGTGGGAGAACAACTCCATTTGGCTCACTAACTTCACACACCATCAGGCTTCCAAGCAGCTCTCAAGGAAACTCAGTTTTCACACTCTATGCTTAGTGCCCTTTGTATGGCTAGGACTGAAATGAGCCTGGTAGAGCATCCCACACAAACGAATGCTCCACATGCGGGTTTCACATGCCACCAACTCCACATTCACAGGCAACTTCAGCGCCACAGCCGTTTTCAGATAGCCCTCAATGCAAAGGCTCTAGACGCAAATATTGGTGTGAGAGCTAATTCAATCAAGGAAACACTGCATGTTGGTGAAGGGCATATTGAAGAAGGATCAGCCGAGTGGTTCTTGTGGGAGAACAACTCCATTTGGCTCACTAACTTCACACACCATCAGGCTTCCAAGCAGCTCTCAAGGAAACTCAGTTTTCACACTCTATGCTTACTGCTCTTTGTGTGCCTAGGACCGAAATGAAGCTTGGTCAGCATCCCACACAAACGAATGCTCCACATGCGGGTTTCACATGCCACCAACTCCACATTCACAGGCAACTTCAGCGCCACAGCCGTTTTCAGATAGCCCTCAATGCAAAGGCTCTAGACGCAAATATTGATGTGAGAGCTAATTCAATCAAGGAAACACTGCATGTTGGTGAAGGGCATATTGAAGAAGGATCAGCCGAGTGGTTCTTGTGGGAGAACAACTCCATTTGGCTCACTAACTTCACACACCATCAGGCTTCCAAGCAGCTCTCAAGGAAACTCAGTTTTCACACTCTATGCTTAGTGCCCTTTGTGTGCCTAGGACTGAAATGAAGCTTGGTCAGCATCCCACACAAACGAATGCTCCACATGCGGGTTTCACATGCCACCAACTCCACATTCACAGGCAACTTCAGCGCCACAGCCGTTTTCAGATAGCCCTCAATGCAAAGGCTCTAGACGCAAATATTGGTGTGAGAGCTAATTCAATCAAGGAAACACTGCATGTTGGTGAAGGGCATATTGAAGAAGGATCAGCCGAGTGGTTCTTGTGGGAGAACAACTCCATTTGGCTCACTAACTTCACACACCATCAGGCTTCCAAGCAGCTCTCAAGGAAACTCAGTATTCACACTCTATGCTTAGTGCCCTTTGTATGGCTAGGACTGAAATGAACCTGGTAGAGCATCCCACACAAACGAATGCTCCACATGCGGGTTTCACATGCCACCAACTCCACATTCACAGGCAAATTCAGCGCCACAGCCGTTTTCAGATAGCCCTCAATGCAAAGGCTCTAGACGCAATTATTGGTGTGAAAGCTAATTCAATCAAGGAAACACTGCATGTTGGTGAAGGGCATATTGAAAAAGGATCAGCCGAGTGGTTCTTGTGGGAGAACAACTCCATTTGGCTGACTAACTTCACACATCATCAGGCTTCCAAGCAGCTCTCAAGGAAACTCAGTTTTCACATTCTATGCTTAGTGCCCTTTGAGTGCATTATCTAGGAATGAACCTAGTAGCGCATCCCACACAAACGAATGCTCCACATGCGGGTTTCACATGCCACCAACTCCACATTCACAGGCAACTTCAGCGCCACAGCCGTTTTCAGATAGCCCTCAATGCAAAGGCTCTAGACGCAAATATTGGTGTGAGAGCTAATTCAATCAAGGAAACACTGCATGTTGGTGAAGGGCATATTGAAGAAGGATCAGCCGAGTGGTTCTTGTGGGAGAACAACTCCATTTGGCTCATTAACTTCACACACCATCAGGCTTCCAAGCAGCTCTCAAGGAAACTCAGTTTTCACACTCTATGCTTAGTGCTCTTTGTGTGTCTAGGACTGAAAAGAAGCTTGGTCAGCATCCCACACAAACAAATGCTCCACATGCGGGTTTCACATGCCACCAACTCCACATTCTCAGGCAAATTCAGCGCCACAGCCGTTTTCAGATAGCCCTCAATGCAAAGGCTCCAGACGCAAATATTGGTGTGAGAGCTAATTCAATCAAGGAAACACTGCATGTTGGTGAAGGGCATATTGAAGAAGGATCAGCCGAGTGGTTCTTGTGGGAGAACAACTCCATTTGGCTCACTAACTTCACACACCATCAGGCTTCCAAGCAGCTCTCAAGGAAACTCAGTTTTCACACTCTATGCTTAGTGCTCTTTGTGTGTCTAGGACTGAAAAGAAGCTTGGTCAGCATCCCACACAAACGAATGCTCCACATGCGGGTTTCACATGCCAGCAACTCCACATTCACAGGCAACTTCAGCGCCACAGCCGTTTTCAGATAGCCCTCAATGCAAAGGCTCTAGACGCAAATATTGGTGTGAGAGCTAATTCAATCAAGGAAACACTGCATGTTGGTGAAGGGCATATTGAAGAAGGATCAGCCGAGTGGTTCTTGTGGGAGAACAACTCCATTTGGCTCACTAACTTCACACACCATCAGGCTTCCAAGCAGCTCTCAAGGAAACTCAGTTTTCACACTCTATGCTTAGTGCCCTTTGTATGGCTAGGACTGAAATGAACCTGGTAGAGCATCCCACACAAACGAATGCTCCACATATGGGTTTCACATGCCACCAACTCCACATTCACAGGCAACTTCAGCGCCACAGCCGTTTTCAGATAGCCCTCAATGCAAAGGCTCTAGACGCAAATATTGGTGTGAGAGCTAATTCAATCAAGGAAACACTGCATGTTGGTGAAGGGCATATTGAAAAAGGATCAGCCGAGTGGTTCTTGTGGGAGAACAACTCCATTTGGCTCACTAACTTCACACATCATCAGGCTTCCAAGCAGCTCTCAAGGAAACTCAGTTTTCACATTCTATGCTTAGTGCCCTTTGAGTGCATTATCTAGGAATGAACCTAGTAGCGCATCCCACACAAACGAATGCTCCACATGCGGGTTTCACATGCCACCAACTCCACATTCACAGGCAACTTCAGCGCCACAGCCGTTTTCAGATAGCCCTCAATGCAAAGGCTCTAGACGCAAATATTGGTGTGAGAGCTAATTCAATCAAGGAAACACTGCATGTTGGTGAAGGGCATACTGAAGAAGGATCAGCCGAGTGGTTCTTGTGGGAGAACAACTCCATTTGGCTCACTAACTTCACACACCATCAGGCTTCCAAGCAGCTCTCAAGGAAACTCAGTTTTCACACTCTATGTTTAGTGCCCTTTGAATGCATTATCTAGGAATGAACCTGGTAGAGCATCCCACACAAACGAATGCTCCACATGCGGGTTTCACATGCCACCAACTCCACATTCACAGGCAACTTCAGTGCCACAGCCGTTTTCAGATAGCCCTCAATGCAAAGGCTCTAGACGCAAATATTGGTGTGAGAGCTAATTCAATCAAGGAAACACTGCATGTTGGTGAAGGACATACTGAAGAAGGATCAGCCGAGTGGTTCTTGTGGGAGAACAACTCCATTTGGCTCACTAACTTCACACACCATCAGGCTTCCAAGCAGCTCTCAAGGAAACTCAGTTTTCACACTCTATGCTTAGTGCCCTTTGAGTGCATTATCTAGGAATGAACCTGGTAGAGCATCCCACACAAACGAATGCTCCACATGCGGGTTTCACATGCCACCAACTCCACATTCACAGGCAAATTCAGCGCAACAGCCGTTTTCAGATAGCCCTCAATGCAAAGGCTCCAGACGCAAATATTGGTGTGAGAGCTAATTCAATCAAGGAAACACTGCATGTTGGTGAAGGGCATATTGAAGAAGGATCAGCCGAGTGGTTCTTGTGGGAGAACAACTCCATTTGGCTCACTAACTTCACACACCATCAGGCTTCCAAGCAGCTCTCAAGGAAAATCAGTTTTCACACTCTATGCTTAGTGCTCTTTGTGTGTCTAGGACTGAAAAGAAGCTTGGTCAGCATCCCACACAAACGAATGCTCCACATGCGGGTTTCACATGCCACCAACTCCACATTCACAGGCAAATTCAGCGCCACAGCCGTTTTCAGATAGCCCTCAATGCAAAGGTTCCAGACGCAAATATTGGTGTGAGAGCTAATTCAATCAAGGAAACACTGCATGTTGGTGAAGGGCATATTGAAGAAGGATCAGCCGAGTGGTTCTTGTGGGAGAACAACTCCATTTGGCTCACTAACATCACACACCATCAGGCTTCCAAGCAGCTCTCAAGGAAACTCAGTTTTCACACTCTATGCTTAGTGCCCTTTGTATGGCTAGGACTGAAATGAACCTGGTAGAGCATCCCACACAAACGAATGCTCCACATGCGGGTTTCACATGCCAGCAACTCCACATTCACAGGCAACTTCAGCGCCACAGCCGTTTTCAGATAGCCCTCAATGCAAAGGCTCTAGACGCAAATATTGGTGTGAGAGCTAATTCAATCAAGGAAACACTGCATGTTGGTGAAGGGCATATTGAAGAAGGATCAGCCGAGTGGTTCTTGTGGGAGAACAACTCCATTTGGCTCACTAACTTCACACACCATCAGGCTTCCAAGCATCTCTCAAGGAAACTCAGTTTTCACACTCTATGCTTAGTGCTGTTTGAGTGCCTAGGACTGAAATGAAGTTTGGTCAGCATCCCACACAAACGAATGCTCCACATGCGGGTTTCACATGCCACCAACTCCACATTCTCAGGCAAATTCAGCGCCACAGCCGTTTTCAGATAGCCCTCAATGCAAAGGCTCTAGACGCAAATATGGGTGTGAGAGCTAATTCAAACAAGGAAACACTGCATGTTGGTGAAGGGCATATTGAAGAAGGATCAGCCGAGTGGTTCTTGTGGGAGAACAACTCCATTTGGCTCACTAACTTCACACACCATCAGGCTTCCAAGCAGCTCTCAAGGAAACTCAGTTTTCACACTCTATGCTTAGTGCCCTTTGTATGCCTAGGACTGAAATGAAGCTTGGTCAGCATCCCACACAAACGAATGCTCCACATATGGGTTTCACATGCCACCAACTCCACATTCACAGGCAACTTCAGCGCCACAGCCGTTTTCAGATAGCCCTCAATGCAAAGGCTCTAGACGCAAATATTGGTGTGAGAGCTAATTCAATCAAGGAAACACTGCATGTTGGTGAAGGGCATATTGAAGAAGGATCAGCCAAGTGGTTCTTGTGGGAGAACAACTCCATTTGGCTCACTAACTTCACAAACCATCAGGCTTCCAAGCAGCTCTCAAGGAAAATCAGTTTTCACACTCTATGCTTAGTGCTCTTTGTGTGCCTAGGACTGAAAAGAACCTTGGTCAGCATCCCACACAAACGAATGCTCCACATGCGGGTTTCACATGCCACCAACTCCACATTCACAGGCAACTTCAGCGCCACAGCCGTTTTCAGATAGCCCTCAATGCAATTGCTCTAGACGCAAATATTGGTGTGAGAGCTAATTCAATCAAGGAAACACTGCATGTTGGTGAAGGGCATATTGAAGAAGGATCAGCCGAGTGGTTCTTGTGGGAGAACAACTCCATTTGGCTCACTAACTTCACACACCATCAGGCTTCCAAGCAGCTCTCAAGGAAACTCAGTATTCACACTCTATGCTTAGTGCCCTTTGTATGGCTAGGACTGAAATGAACCTGGTAGAGCATCCCACACAAACGAATGCTCCACATGCGGGTTTCACATGCCACCAACTCCACATTCACAGGCAACTTCAGCGCCACAGCCGTTTTCAGATAGCCCTCAATGCAAAGGCTCTAGACGCAAATATTGGTGTGAGAGCTAATTCAATCAAGGAAACACTGCATGTTGGTGAAGGGCATATTGAAAAAGGATCAGCCGAGTGGTTCTTGTGGGAGAACAACTCCATTTGGCTCACTAACTTCACACACCATCAGGCTTCCAAGCAGCTCTCAAGGAAACTCAGTTTTCACACTCTATGCTTAGTGCTCTTTGTGTGTCTAGGACTGAAAAGAAGCTTGGTCAGCATCCCACACAAACGAATGCTCCACATGCGGGTTTCACATGCCACCAACTCCACATTCACAGGCAACTTCAGCGCCACAGCCGTTTTCAGATAGCCCTCAATGCAAAGGCTCTAGACGCAAATATTGGTGTGAGAGCTAATTCAATCAAGGAAACACTGCATGTTGGTGAAGGGCATATTGAAGAAGGATCAGCCGAGTGGTTCTTGTGGGAGAACAACTCCATTTGGCTCACTAACTTCACACACCATCAGGCTTCCAAGCAGCTCTCAAGGAAACTCAGTTTTCACACTCTATGCTTAGTGCTCTTTGTGTGTCTAGGACTGAAAAGAAGCTTGGTCAGCATCCCACACAAACGAATGCTCCACATGCGGGTTTCACATGCCACCAACTCCACATTCACAGGCAACTTCAGCGCCACAGCCGTTTTCAGATAGCCCTCAATGCAAAGGCTCCAGACGCAAATATTGGTGTGAGAGCTAATTCAATCAAGGAAACACTGCATGTTGGTGAAGGGCATATTGAAGAAGGATCAGCCGAGTGGTTCTTGTGGGAGAACAACTCCATTTGGCTCACTAACTTCACACACCATCAGGCTTCCAAGCAGCTCTCAAGGAAACTCAGTTTTCACACTCTATGCTTAGTGCTCTTTGTGTGCCTAGGACTGAAAAGAACCTTGGTCAGCTTCCCACACAAACGAATGCTCCACATGCGGGTTTCACATGCCACCAACTCCACATTCACAGGCAACTTCAGCGCCACAGCCGTTTTCAGATAGCCCTCAATGCAATTGCTCTAGACGCAAATATTGGTGTGAAAGCTAATTCAATCAAGGAAACACTGCATGTTGGTGAAGGGCATATTGAAGAAGGATCAGCCGAGTGGTTCTTGTGGGAGAACAACTCCATTTGGCTCACTAACTTCACACACCATCAGGCTTCCAAGCAGCTCTCAAGGAAACTCAGTTTTCACACTCTATGCTTAGTGCCCTTTGTATGGCTAGGACTGAAATGAACCTGGTAGAGCATCCCACACAAACGAATGCTCCACATGCGGGTTTCACATGCCACCAACTCCACATTCACAGGCAACTTCAGCGCCACAGCCGTTTTCAGATAGCCCTCAAAGCAAAGGCTCTAGACGCAAATCTTGGTGTGAGAGCTAATTCAATCAAGGAAACACTGCATGTTGGTGAAGGGCATATTGAAGAAGGATCAGCAGAGTGGTTCTTGTGGGAGAACAACTCCATTTGGCTCACTAACTTCACACACCATCAGGCTTCCAAGCAGCTCTCAAGGAAACTCAGTTTTCACACTCTATGCTTAGTGCTCTTTGTGTGCCTAGGACCGAAATGAAGCTTGGTCAGCATCCCACACAAACGAATGCTCCACATGCGGGTTTCACATGCCACCAACTCCACATTCTCAGGCAAATTTAGCGCCACAGCCGTTTTCAGATAGCCCTCAATGCAAAGGCTCTAGACGCAAATATTGGTGTGAGAGCTAATTCAAACAAGGAAACACTGCATGTTGGTGAAGGGCATATTGAAGAAGGATCAGCCGAGTGGTTCTTGTGGGAGAACAACTCCATTTGGCTCACTAACTTCACACACCATCAGGCTTCCAAGCAGCTCTCAAGGAAACTCAGTTTTCACACTCTATGCTTAGTGCCCTTTGAGTGCCTAGGACTGAAATGAAGCTTGGTCAGCATCCCACACAAACGAATGCTCCACATATGGGTTTCACATGCCACCAACTCCACATTCACAGGCAACTTCAGCGCCACAGCCGTTTTCAGATAGCCCTCAATGCAAAGGCTCTAGACGCAAATATTGGTGTGAGAGCTAATTCAATCAAGGAAACACTGCATGTTGGTGAAGGGCATATTGAAGAAGGATCAGCCAAGTGGTTCTTGTGGGAGAACAACTCCATTTGGCTCACTAACTTCACACACCATCAGGCTTCCAAGCAGCTCTCAAGGAAAATCAGTTTTCACACTCTATGCTTAGTGCTCTTTGTGTGCCTAGGACTGAAAAGAACCTTGGTCAGCATCCCACACAAACGAATGCTCCACATGCGGGTTTCACATGCCACCAACTCCACATTCACAGGCAACTTCAGCGCCACAGCCGTTTTCAGATAGCCCTCAATGCAAAGGCTCCAGACGCAAATATTGGTGTGAGAGCTAATTCAATCAAGGAAACACTGCATGTTGGTGAAGGGCATATTGAAGAAGGATCAGCCGAGTGGTTCTTGTGGGAGAACAACTCCATTTGGCTCACTAACTTCACACACCATCAGGCTTCCAAGCAGCTCTCAAGGAAACTCAGTATTCACACTCTATGCTTAGTGCCCTTTGTATGGCTAGGACTGAAATGAACCTGGTAGAGCATCCCACACAAACGAATGCTCCACATGCGGTTTTCACATGCCACCAACTCCACATTCACAGGCAACTTCAGCGCCACAGCCGTTTTCAGATAGCCCTCAATGCAAAGGCTCTAGACGCAAATCTTGGTGTGAGAGCTAATTCAATCAAGGAAACACTGCATGTTGGTGAAGGGCATATTGAAGAAGGATCAGCAGAGTGGTTCTTGTGGGAGAACAACTCCATTTGGCTCACTAACTTCACACACCATCAGGCTTCCAAGCAGCTCTCAAGGAAACTCAGTTTTCACACTCTATGCTTAGTGCTCTTTGTGTGCCTAGGACCGAAATGAAGCTTGGTCAGCATCCCACACAAACGAATGCTCCACATGCGGGTTTCACATGCCACCAACTCCACATTCTCAGGCAACTTCAGCGCCACAGCCGTTTTCAGATAGCCCTCAATGCAAAGGCTCTAGACGCAAATATTGGTGTGAGAGCTAATTCAAACAAGGAAACACTGCATGTTGGTGAAGGGCATATTGAAGAAGGATCAGCCGAGTGGTTCTTGTGGGAGAACAACTCCATTTGGCTCACTAACTTCACACACCATCAGGCTTCCAAGCAGCTCTCAAGGAAACTCAGTTTTCACACTCTATGCTTAGTGCCCTTTGAGTGCCTAGGACTGAAATGAAGCTTGGTCAGCATCCCACACAAACGAATGCTCCACATATGGGTTTCACATGCCACCAACTCCACATTCACAGGCAACTTCAGCGCCACAGCCGTTTTCAGATAGCCCTCAATGCAAAGGCTCTAGACGCAAATATTGGTGTGAGAGCTAATTCAATCAAGGAAACACTGCATGTTGGTGAAGGGCATATTGAAGAAGGATCAGCCAAGTGGTTCTTGTGGGAGAACAACTCCATTTGGCTCACTAACTTCACACACCATCAGGCTTCCAAGCAGCTCTCAAGGAAAATCAGTTTTCACACTCTATGCTTAGTGCTCTTTGTGTGCCTAGGACTGAAAAGAAGCTTGGTCAGCATCCCACACAAACGAATGCTCCCCATGCGGGTTTCACATGCCACCAACTCCACATTCACAGGCAACTTCAGCGCCACAGCCGTTTTCAGATAGCCCTCAATGCAATTGCTCTAGACGCAAATATTGGTGTGAGAGCTAATTCAATCAAGGAAACACTGCATGTTGGTGAAGGGCATATTGAAGAAGGATCAGCCGAGTGGTTCTTGTGGGAGAACAACTCCATTTGGCTCACTAACTTCACACACCATCAGGCTTCCAAGCAGCTCTCAAGGAAACTCAGTATTCACACTCTATGCTTAGTGCCCTTTGTATGGCTAGGACTGAAATGAACCTGGTAGAGCATCCCACACAAACGAATGCTCCACATGCGGGTTTCACATGCCACCAACTCCACATTCACAGGCAACTTCAGCGCCACAGCCGTTTTCAGATAGCCCTCAATGCAAAGGCTCTAGACGCAAATATTGGTGTGAGAGCTAATTCAATCAAGGAAACACTGCATGTTGGTGAAGGGCATATTGAAAAAGGATCAGCCGAGTGGTTCTTGTAGGAGAACAACTCCATTTGGCTGACTAACTTCACACATCATCAGGCTTCCAAGCAGCTCTCAAGGAAACTCAGTTTTCACATTCTATGCTTAGTGCCCTTTGAGTGCATTATCTAGGAATGAACCTAGTAGCGCATCCCACACAAACGAATGCTCCACATGCGGGTTTCACATGCCACCAACTCCACATTCACAGGCAACTTCAGCGCCACAGCCGTTTTCAGATAGCCCTCAATGCAAAGGCTCTAGACGCAAATATTGGTGTGAGAGCTAATTCAATCAAGGAAACACTGCATGTTGGTGAAGGGCATATTGAAGAAGGATCAGCCGAGTGGTTCTTGTGGGAGAACAACTCCATTTGGCTCACTAACTTCACACACCATCAGGCTTCCAAGCAGCTCTCAAGGAAACTCAGTTTTCACACTCTATGCTTAGTGCCCTTTGTGTGCCTAGGACTGAAATGAAGCTTGGTCAGCATCCCACACAAACGAATGCTCCACATGCGGGTTTCACATGCCAGCAACTCCACATTCACAGGCAACTTCAGCGCCACAGCCGTTTTCAGATAGCCCTCAATGCAAAGGCTCTAGACGCAAATCTTGGTGTGAGAGCTAATTCAATCAAGGAAACACTGCATGTTGGTGAAGGGCATATTGAAGAAGGATCAGCCGAGTGGTTCTTGTGGGAGAACAACTCCATTTGGCTCACTAACTTCACAAACCATCAGGCTTCCAAGCAGCTCTCAAGGAAACTCAGTTTTCACACTGTATGCTTAGTGCTGTTTTTGTGCCTAGGACTGAAGTGAAGCTTGGTCAGCATCCCACACAAACGAATGCTCCACATGCGGGTTTCACATGCCACCAACTCCACATTCACAGACAACTTCAGCGCCACAGCCGTTTTCAGATAGCCCTCAATGCAAAGGCTCTAGACGCAAATATTGGTGTGAGAGCTAATTCAATCAAGGAAACACTGCATGTTGGTGAAGGGCATATTGAAGAAGGATCAGCCGAGTGGTTCTTGTGGGAGAACAACTCCATTTGGCTCACTAACTTCACACACCATCAGGCTTCCAAGCAGCTCTCAAGGAAACTCAGTTTTCACACTCTATGCTTAGTGCCCTTTGTGTGCCTAGGACTGAAATGAGCTTGGTAGAGCATCCCACACAAACGAATGCTCCACATGCGGGTTTCACATGACACCAACTCCACATTCACAGGCAACTTCAGCGCCACAGCCGTTTTCAGATAGCCCTCAATGCAAAGGCTCTAGACGCAAATATTGGTGTGAGAGCTAATTCAATCAAGGAAACACTGCATGTTGGTGAAGGGCATATTGAAGAAGGATCAGCCAAGTGGTTCTTGTGGGAGAACAACTCCATTTGGCTCACTAACTTCACACACCATCAGGCTTCCAAGCAGCTCTCAAGGAAAATCAGTTTTCACACTCTATGCTTAGTGCTCTTTGTGTGCCTAGGACTGAAAAGAACCTTGGTCAGCATCCCACACAAACGAATGCTCCACATGCGGGTTTCACATGCCACCAACTCCACATTCACAGGCAACTTCAGCGCCACAGCCGTTTTCAGATAGCCCTCAATGCAAAGGCTCTAGACGCAAATATTGGTGTGAGAGCTAATTCAATCAAGGAAACACTGCATGTTGGTGAAGGGCATATTGAAGAAGGATCAGCCGAGTGGTTCTTGTGGGAGAACAACTCCATTTGGCTGACTAACTTCACACACCATCAGGCTTCCAAGCAGCTCTCAAGGAAACTCAGTATTCACACTCTATGCTTAGTGCCCTTTGTATGGCTAGGACTGAAATGAACCTGGTAGAGCATCCCACACAAACGAATGCTCCACATGCGGGTTTCACATGCCACCAACTCCACATTCACAGGCAACTTCAGCGCCACAGCCGTTTTCAGATAGCCCTCAATGCAAAGGCTCTAGACGCAAATATTGGTGTGAGAGCTAATTCAATCAAGGAAACACTGCATGTTGGTGAAGGGCATATTGAAGAAGGATCAGCCGAGTGGTTCTTGTGGGAGAACAACTCCATTTGGCTGACTAACTTCACACATCATCAGGCTTCCATGCAGCTCTCAAGGAAACTCAGTTTTCACATTCTATGCTTAGTGCCCTTTGAGTGCATTATCTAGGAATGAACCTAGTAGCGCATCCCACACAAACGAATGCTCCACATGCGGGTTTCACATGCCACCAACTCCACATTCACAGGCAACTTCAGCGCCACAGCCGTTTTCAGATAGCCCTCAATGCAAAGGCTCTAGACGCAAATATTGGTGTGAGAGCTAATTCAATCAAGGAAACACTGCATGTTGGTGAAGGGCATATTGAAGAAGGATCAGCCAAGTGGTTCTTGTGGGAGAACAACTCCATTTGGCTCACTAACTTCACACACCATCAGGCTTCCAAGCAGCTCTCAAGGAAAATCAGTTTTCACACTCTATGCTTAGTGCTCTTTGTGTGCCTAGGACTGAAAAGAACCTTGGTCAGCATCCCACACAAACGAATGCTCCACATGCGGGTTTCACATGCCACCAACTCCACATTCACAGGCAACTTCAGCGGCACAGCCGTTTTCAGATAGCCCTCAATGCAAAGGCTCTAGACGCAAATATTGGTGTGAGAGCTAATTCAATCAAGGAAACACTGCATGTTGGTGAAGGGCATATTGAAGAAGGATCAGCCGAGTGGTTCTTGTGGGAGAACAACTCCATTTGGCTGACTAACTTCACACACCATCAGGCTTCCAAGCAGCTCTCAAGGAAACTCAGTATTCACACTCTATGCTTAGTGCCCTTTGTATGGCTAGGACTGAAATGAACCTGGTAGAGCATCCCACACAAACGAATGCTCCACATGCGGGTTTCACATGCCACCAACTCCACATTCACAGGCAACTTCAGCGCCACAGCCGTTTTCAGATAGCCCTCAATGCAAAGGCTCTAGACGCAAATATTGGTGTGAGAGCTAATTCAATCAAGGAAACACTGCATGTTGGTGAAGGGCATATTGAAAAAGGATCAGCCGAGTGGTTCTTGTAGGAGAACAACTCCATTTGGCTGACTAACTTCACACATCATCAGGCTTCCATGCAGCTCTCAAGGAAACTCAGTTTTCACATTCTATGATTAGTGCCCTTTGAGTGCATTATCTAGGAATGAACCTAGTAGCGCATCCCACACAAACGAATGCTCCACATGCGGGTTTCACATGCCACCAACTCCACATTCACAGGCAACTTCAGCGCCACAGCCGTTTTCAGATAGCCCTCAATGCAAAGGCTCTAGACGCAAATATTGGTGTGAGAGCTAATTCAATCAAGGAAACACTGCATGTTGGTGAAGGGCATATTGAAGAAGGATCAGCCGAGTGGTTCTTGTGGGAGAACAACTCCATTTGGCTCACTAACTTCACACACCATCAGGCTTCCAAGCAGCTCTCAGGGAAACTCAGTTTTCACATTCTATGCTTAGTGCCCTTTGAGTGCATTATCTAGGAATGAACCTAGTAGCGC
Source organism: Ochotona princeps (assembly GCF_030435755.1). NCBI lineage: Eukaryota > Metazoa > Chordata > Mammalia > Lagomorpha > Ochotonidae > Ochotona > Ochotona princeps. The sequence goes on along the minus strand of NW_026699195.1, from coordinate 168,508 downwards.
ATCCCACACAAACGAATGCTCCACATGCGGGTTTCACATGCCACCAACTCCACATTCACAGGCAACTTCAGCGCCACAGCCGTTTTCAGATAGCCCTCAATGCAAAGGCTCCAGACGCAAATATTGGTGTGAGAGCTAATTCAATCAAAGAAACACTGCATGTTGGTGAAGGGCATATTGAAGAAGGATCAGCCGAGTGGTTCTTGTGGGAGAACAACTCCATTTGGCTCACTAACTTCACAAACCATCAGGCTTCCAAGCAGCTCTCAAGGAAACTCAGTTTTCACACTGTATGCTTAGTGCTCTTTTTGTGCCTAGGACTGAAAAGAAGCTTGGTCAGCATCCCACACAAACGAATGCTCCACATGCGGGTTTCACATGCCACCAACTCCACATTCACAGGCAACTTCAGCGCCACAGCCGTTTTCAGATAGCCCTCAATGCAAAGGCTCTAGACGCAAATATTGGTGTGAGAGCTAATTCAATCAAGGAAACACTGCATGTTGGTGAAGGGCATATTGAAGAAGGATCAGCCGAGTGGTTCTTGTGGGAGAACAACTCCATTTGGCTCACTAACTTCACACACCATCAGGCTTCCAAGCAGCTCTCAAGGAAACTCAGTTTTCACACTCTATGCTTAGTGCCCTTTGTGTGCCTAGGACTGAAATGAGCCTGGTAGAGCATCCCACACAAACGAATGCTCCACATGCGGGTTTCACATGACACCAACTCCACATTCACAGGCAACTTCAGCGCCACAGCCGTTTTCAGATAGCCCTCAATGCAAAGGCTCTAGACGCAAATATTGGTGTGAGAGCTAATTCAATCAAGGAAACACTGCATGTTGGTGAAGGGCATATTGAAGAAGGATCAGCCGAGTGGTTCTTGTGGGAGAACAACTCCATTTGGCTCACTAACTTCACACACCATCAGGCTTCCAAGACGCTCTCAAGGAAACTCAGTTTTCACACTCTATGCTTAGTGCCCTTTGTGTGCCTAGGACTGAAATGAAGCTTGGTCAGCATCCCACACAAACGAATGCTCCACATGCGGGTTTCACATGCCACCAACTCCACATTCACAGGCAACTTCAGCGCCACAGCCGTTTTCAGATAGCCCTCAATGCAAAGGCTCTAGACGCAAATATTGGTGTGAGAGCTAATTCAATCAAGGAAACACTGCATGTTGGTGAAGGGCATATTGAAGAAGGATCAGCCGAGTGGTTCTTGTGGGAGAACAACTCCATTTGGCTCACTAACTTCACAAACCATCAGGCTTCCAAGCAGCTCTCAAGGAAACTCAGTTTTCACACTGTATGCTTAGTGCTCTTTGTGTGCCTAGGACTGAAATGAAGCTTGGTCAGCATCCCACACAAACGAATGCTCCACATGCGGGTTTCACATGCCACCAACTCCACATTCACAGGCAACTTCAGCGCCACAGCCGTTTTCAGATAGCCCTCAATGCAAAGGCTCTAGACGCAAATCTTGGTGTGAGAGCTAATTCAATCAAGGAAACACTGCATGTTGGTGAAGGACATATTGAAGAAGGATCAGCCGAGTGGTTCTTGTGGGAGAACAACTCCATTTGGCTCACTAACTTCACACACCATCAGGCTTCCAAGCAGCTCTCAAGGAAACTCAGTTTTCACACTCTATGCTTAGTGCCCTTTGAGTGCCTAGGACCGAAATGAAGCTTGGTCAGCATCCCACACAAACGAATGCTCCACATGCGGGTTTCACATGCCACCAACTCCACATTCACAGGCAACTTCAGCACCACAGCCGTTTTCAGATAGCCCTCAATGCAAAGGCTCTAGACGCAAATATTGGTGTGAGAGCTAATTCAATCAAGGAAACACTGCATGTTGGTGAAGGGCATATTGAAGAAGGATCAGCCGAGTGGTTCTTGTGGGAGAACAACTCCATTTGGCTCACTAACTTCACAAACCATCAGGCTTCCAAGCAGCTCTCAAGGAAACTCAGTTTTCACACTCTATGTTTAGTGCCCTTTGAATGCATTATCTAGGAATGAACCTGGTAGAGCATCCCACACAAACGAATGCTCCACATGCGGGTTTCACATGCCAGCAACTCCACATTCACAGGCAACTTCAGCGCCACAGCCGTTTTCAGATAGCCCTCAATGCAAAGGCTTTAGACGCAAATATTGGTGTGAGAGCTAATTCAATCAAGGAAACACTGCATGTTGGTGAAGGGCATATTGAAGAAGGATCAGCCGAGTGGTTCTTGTGGGAGAACAACTCCATTTGGCTCACTAACTTCACACACCATCAGGCTTCCAAGCAGCTCTCAAGGAAACTCAGTTTTCACACTCTAGGCTTAGTGCCCTTTGAGTGCATTATCTAGGAATGAACCTGGTAGAGCATCCCACACAAACGAATGCTCCACATGCGGGTTTCACATGCCACCAACTCCACATTCACAGGCAACTTCAGCGCCACAGCCGTTTTCAGATAGCCCTCAATGCAAAGGCTCTAGACGCAAATATTGGTGTGAGAGCTAATTCAATCAAGGAAACACTGCATGTTGGTGAAGGGCATATTGAAGAAGGATCAGCCAAGTGGTTCTTGTGGGAGAACAACTCCATTTGGCTCACTAACTTCACACACCATCAGGCTTCCAAGCAGCTCTCAAGGAAAATCAGTTTTCACACTCTATGCTTAGTGCTCTTTGTGTGCCTAGGACTGAAAAGAACCTTGGTCAGCATCCCACACAAACGAATGCTCCACATGCGGGTTTCACATGCCACCAACTCCACATTCACAGGCAACTTCAGCGCCACAGCCGTTTTCAGATAGCCCTCAATGCAATTGCTCTAGACGCAAATATTGGTGTGAGAGCTAATTCAATCAAGGAAACACTGCATGTTGGTGAAGGGCATATTGAAGAAGGATCAGCCGAGTGGTTCTTGTGGGAGAACAACTCCATTTGGCTCACTAACTTCACACACAATCAGGCTTCCAAGCAGCTCTCAAGGAAACTCAGTATTCACACTCTATGCTTAGTGCCCTTTGTATGGCTAGGACTGAAATGAACCTGGTAGAGCATCCCACACAAACGAATGCTCCACATGCGGGTTTCACATGCCACCAACTCCACATTCACAGGCAACTTCAGCGCCACAACCGTTTTCAGATAGCCCTCAATGCAAAGGCTCTAGACGCAAATATTGGTGTGAGAGCTAATTCAATCAAGGAAACACTGCATGTTGGTGAAGGGCATATTGAAAAAGGATCAGCCGAGTGGTTCTTGTAGGAGAACAACTCCATTTGGCTGACTAACTTCACACATCATCAGGCTTCCAAGCAGCTCTCAAGGAAACTCAGTTTTCACATTCTATGCTTAGTGCCCTTTGAGTGCATTATCTAGGAATGAACCTAGTAGCGCATCCCACACAAACGAATGCTCCACATGCGGGTTTCACATGCCACCAACTCCACATTCACAGGCAACTTCAGCGCCACAGCCGTTTTCAGATAGCCCTCAATGCAATTGCTCTAGACGCAAATATTGGTGTGAAAGCTAATTCAATCAAGGAAACACTGCATGTTGGTGAAGGGCATATTGAAGAAGGATCAGCCGAGTGGTTCTTGTGGGAGAACAACTCCATTTGGCTCACTAACTTCACACACCATCAGGCTTCCAAGCAGCTCTCAAGGAAACTCAGTTTTCACACTCTATGCTTAGTGCCCTTTGTATGGCTAGGACTGAAATGAACCTGGTAGAGCATCCCACACAAACGAATGCTCCACATGCGGGTTTCACATGCCACCAACTCCACATTCACAGGCAACTTCAGCGCCACAGCCGTTTTCAGATAGCCCTCAATGCAATTGCTCTAGACGCAAATCTTGGTGTGAGAGCTAATTCAATCAAGGAAACACTGCATGTTGGTGAAGGGCATATTGAAGAAGGATCAGCAGAGTGGTTCTTGTGGGAGAACAACTCCATTTGGCTCACTAACTTCACACACCATCAGGCTTCCAAGCAGCTCTCAAGGAAACTCAGTTTTCACACTCTAGGCTTAGTGCCCTTTGAGTGCATTATCTAGGAATGAACCTGGTAGAGCATCCCACACAAACGAATGCTCCACATGCGGGTTTCACATGCCACCAACTCCACATTCACAGGCAACTTCAGCGCCACAGCCGTTTTCAGATAGCCCTCAATGCAAAGGCTCTAGACGCAAATATTGGTGTGAGAGCTAATTCAATCAAGGAAACACTGCATGTTGGTGAAGGGCATATTGAAGAAGGATCAGCCAAGTGGTTCTTGTGGGAGAACAACTCCATTTGGCTCACTAACTTCACACACCATCAGGCTTCCAAGCAGCTCTCAAGGAAAATCAGTTTTCACACTCTATGCTTAGTGCTCTTTGTGTGCCTAGGACTGAAAAGAACCTTGGTCAGCATCCCACACAAACGAATGCTCCACATGCGGGTTTCACATGCCACCAACTCCACATTCACAGGCAACTTCAGCGCCACAGCCGTTTTCAGATAGCCCTCAATGCAATTGCTCTAGACGCAAATATTGGTGTGAGAGCTAATTCAATCAAGGAAACACTGCATGTTGGTGAAGGGCATATTGAAGAAGGATCAGCCGAGTGGTTCTTGTGGGAGAACAACTCCATTTGGCTCACTAACTTCACACACAATCAGGCTTCCAAGCAGCTCTCAAGGAAACTCAGTATTCACACTCTATGCTTAGTGCCCTTTGTATGGCTAGGACTGAAATGAACCTGGTAGAGCATCCCACACAAACGAATGCTCCACATGCGGGTTTCACATGCCACCAACTCCACATTCACAGGCAACTTCAGCGCCACAACCGTTTTCAGATAGCCCTCAATGCAAAGGCTCTAGACGCAAATATTGGTGTGAGAGCTAATTCAATCAAGGAAACACTGCATGTTGGTGAAGGGCATATTGAAAAAGGATCAGCCGAGTGGTTCTTGTAGGAGAACAACTCCATTTGGCTGACTAACTTCACACATCATCAGGCTTCCAAGCAGCTCTCAAGGAAACTCAGTTTTCACATTCTATGCTTAGTGCCCTTTGAGTGCATTATCTAGGAATGAACCTAGTAGCGCATCCCACACAAACGAATGCTCCACATGCGGGTTTCACATGCCACCAACTCCACATTCACAGGCAACTTCAGCGCCACAGCCGTTTTCAGATAGCCCTCAATGCAATTGCTCTAGACGCAAATATTGGTGTGAAAGCTAATTCAATCAAGGAAACACTGCATGTTGGTGAAGGGCATATTGAAGAAGGATCAGCCGAGTGGTTCTTGTGGGAGAACAACTCCATTTGGCTCACTAACTTCACACACCATCAGGCTTCCAAGCAGCTCTCAAGGAAACTCAGTTTTCACACTCTATGCTTAGTGCCCTTTGTATGGCTAGGACTGAAATGAACCTGGTAGAGCATCCCACACAAACGAATGCTCCACATGCGGGTTTCACATGCCACCAACTCCACATTCACAGGCAACTTCAGCGCCACAGCCGTTTTCAGATAGCCCTCAATGCAATTGCTCTAGACGCAAATCTTGGTGTGAGAGCTAATTCAATCAAGGAAACACTGCATGTTGGTGAAGGGCATATTGAAGAAGGATCAGCCGAGTGGTTCTTGTGGGAGAACAACTCCATTTGGCTCACTAACTTCACACACCATCAGGCTTCCAAGCAGCTCTCAAGGAAACTCAGTTTTCACACTCTATGCTTAGTGCCCTTTGAGTGCCTAGGACTGAAATGAAGCTTGGTCAGCATCCCACACAAACGAATGCTCCACATATGGGTTTCACATGCCACCAACTCCACATTCACAGGCAACTTCAGCGCCACAGCCGTTTTCAGATAGCCCTCAATGCAAAGGCTCTAGACGCAAATATTGGTGTGAGAGCTAATTCAATCAAGGAAACACTGCATGTTGGTGAAGGGCATATTGAAGAAGGATCAGCCAAGTGGTTCTTGTGGGAGAACAACTCCATTTGGCTCACTAACTTCACACATCATCAGGCTTCCAAGCAGCTCTCAAGGAAAATCAGTTTTCACACTCTATGCTTAGTGCTCGTTGTGTGCCTAGGACTGAAAAGAACCTTGGTCAGCATCCCACACAAACGAATGCTCCACATGCGGGTTTCACATGCCACCAACTCCACATTCACAGGCAACTTCAGCGCCACAGCCGTTTTCAGATAGCCCTCAATGCAAAGGCTCTAGACGCAAATATTGGTGTGAGAGCTAATTCAATCAAGGAAACACTGCATGTTGGTGAAGGGCATATTGAAGAAGGATCAGCCGAGTGGTTCTTGTGGGAGAACAACTCCATTTGGCTCACTAACTTCACACACCATCAGGCTTCCAAGCAGCTCTCAAGGAAACTCAGTATTCACACTCTATGCTTAGTGCCCTTTGTATGGCTAGGACTGAAATGAACCTGGTAGAGCATCCCACACAAACGAATGCTCCACATGCGGGTTTCACATGACACCAACTCCACATTCACAGGCAACTTCAGCGCCACAGCCGTTTTCAGATAGCCCTCAATGCAAAGGCTCTAGACGCAAATATTGGTGTGAGAGCTAATTCAATCAAGGAAACACTGCATGTTGGTGAAGGGCATATTGAAAAAGGATCAGCCGAGTGGTTCTTGTAGGAGAACAACTCCATTTGGCTGACTAACTTCACACATCATCAGGCTTCCATGCAGCTCTCAAGGTAACTCAGTTTTCACATTCTATGCTTAGTGCCCTTTGAGTGCATTATCTAGGAATGAACCTAGTAGCGCATCCCACACAAACGAATGCTCCACATGCGGGTTTCACATGCCACCAACTCCACATTCACAGGCAACTTCAGCGCCACAGCCGTTTTCAGATAGCCCTCAATGCAAAGGCTCTAGACGCAAATATTGGTGTGAGAGCTAATTCAATCAAGGAAACACTGCATGTTGGTGAAGGGCATATTGAAGAAGGATCAGCCGAGTGGTTCTTGTGGGAGAACAACTCCATTTGGCTCACTAACTTCACAAACCATCAGGCTTCCAAGCAGCTCTCAAGGAAACTCAGTTTTCACACTGTATGCTTAGTGCTCTTTTTGTGCCTAGGACTGAAGTGAAGCTTGGTCAGCATCCCACACAAACGAATGCTCCACATGCGGGTTTCACATGCCACCAACTCCACATTCACAGACAACTTCAGCGCCACAGCCGTTTTCAGATAGCCCTCAATGCAAAGGCTCTAGACGCAAATATTGGTGTGAGAGTTAATTCAATCAAGGAAACACTGCATGTTGGTGAAGGGCATATTGAAGAAGGATCAGCCGAGTGGTTCTTGTGGGAGAACAACTCCATTTGGCTCACTAACTTCACACACCATCAGGCTTCCAAGCAGCTCTCAAGGAAACTCAGTTTTCACACTCTATGCTTAGTGCCCTTTGTGTGCCTAGGACTGAAATGAGCCTGGTAGAGCATCCCACACAAACGAATGCTCCACATGCGGGTTTCACATGACACCAACTCCACATTCACAGGCAACTTCAGCGCCTCAGCCGTTTTCAGATAGCCCTCAATGCAAAGGCTCTAGACACAAATATTGGTGTGAGAGCTAATTCAATCAAGGAAACACTGCATGTTGGTGAAGGGCATATTGAAGAAGGATCAGCCAAGTGGTTCTTGTGGGAGAACAACTCCATTTGGCTCACTAACTTCACACACCATCAGGCTTCCAAGCAGCTCTCAAGGAAACTCAGTTTTCACACTCTATGCTTAGTGCCCTTTGAGTGCCTAGGACTGAAATGAAGCTTGGTCAGCATCCCACACAAACGAATGCTCCACATGCGGGTTTCACATGCCACCAACTCCACATTCACAGGCAACTTCAGCGCCACAGCCGTTTTCAGATAGCCCTCAATGCAAAGGCTCTAGACGCAAATATTGGTGTGAGAGCTAATTCAATCAAGGAAACACTGCATGTTGGTGAAGGGCATATTGAAGAAGGATCAGCCAAGTGGTTCTTGTGGGAGAACAACTCCATTTGGCTCACTAACTTCACACACCATCAGGCTTCCAAGCAGCTCTCAAGGAAAATCAGTTTTCACACTCTATGCTTAGTGCTCTTTGTGTACCTAGGACTGAAAAGAACCTTGGTCAGCATCCCACACAAACGAATGCTCCACATGCGGGTTTCACATGCCACCAACTCCACATTCACAGGCAACTTCAGCGCCACAGCCGTTTTCAGATAGCCCTCAATGCAATTGCTCTAGACGCAAATATTGGTGTGAGAGCTAATTCAATCAAGGAAACACTGCATGTTGGTGAAGGGCATATTGAAGAAGGATCAGCCGAGTGGTTCTTGTGGGAGAACAACTCCATTTGGCTCACTAACTTCACACACCATCAGGCTTCCAAGCAGCTCTCAAGGAAACTCAGTATTCACACTCTATGCTTAGTGCCCTTTGTATGGCTAGGACTGAAATGAACCTGGTAGAGCATCCCACACAAACGAATGCTCCACATGCGGGTTTCACATGCCACCAACTCCACATTCACAGGCAACTTCAGCGCCACAGCCGTTTTCAGATAGCCCTCAATGCAAAGGCTCTAGACGCAAATATTGGTGTGAGAGCTAATTCAATCAAGGAAACACTGTATGTTGGTGAAGGGCATATTGAAAAAGGATCAGCCGAGTGGTTCTTGTAGGAGAACAACTCCATTTGGCTCACTAACTTCACACACCATAAGGCTTCCATGCAGCTCTCAAGGAAACTCAGTTTTCACATTCTATGCTTAGTGCCCTTTGAGTGCATTATCTAGGAATGAACCTAGTAGCGCATCCCACACAAACGAATGCTCCACATGCGGGTTTCACATGCCACCAACTCCACATTCACAGGCAACTTCAGCGCCACAGCCGTTTTCAGATAGCCCTCAATGCAAAGGCTCTAGACGCAAATATTGGTGTGAGAGCTAATTCAATCAAGGAAACACTGCATGTTGGTGAAGGGCATATTGAAGAAGGATCAGCCGAGTGGTTCTTGTGGGAGAACAACTCCATTTGGCTCACTAACTTCACACACCATCAGGCTTCCAAGCAGCTCTCAAGGAAACTCAGTTTTCACACTCTATGCTTAGTGCCCTTTGTGTGCCTAGGACTGAAATGAAGCTTGGTCAGCATCCCACACAAACGAATGCTCCACATGCGGGTTTCACATGCCAGCAACTCCACATTCACAGGCAACTTCAGCGCCACAGCCGTTTTCAGATAGCCCTCAATGCAAAGGCTCTAGACGCAAATCTTGGTGTGAGAGCTAATTCAATCAAGGAAACACTGCATGTTGGTGAAGGGCATATTGAAGAAGGATCAGCCGAGTGGTTCTTGTGGGAGAACAACTCCATTTGGCTCACTAACTTTACAAACCATCAGGCTTCCAAGCAGCTCTCAAGGAAACTCAGTTTTCACACTGTATGCTTAGTGCTCTTTTTGTGCCAAGACTGAAGTGAAGCTTGGTCAGCATCCCACACAAACGAATGCTCCACATGCGGGTTTCACATGCCACCAACTCCACATTCACAGACAACTTCAGCGCCACAGCCGTTTTCAGATAGCCCTCAATGCAAAGGCTCTAGACGCAAATATTGGTGTGAGAGCTAATTCAATCAAGGAAACACTGCATGTTGGTGAAGGGCATATTGAAGAAGGATCAGCCGAGTGGTTCTTGTGGGAGAACAACTCCATTTGGCTCACTAACTTCACACACCATCAGGCTTCCAAGCAACTCTCAAGGAAACTCAGTTTTCACACTCTATGCTTAGTGCCCTTTGTGTGCCTAGGACTGAAATGAGCCTGGTAGAGCATCCCACACAAACGAATGCTCCACATGCGGGTTTCACATGACACCAACTCCACATTCACAGGCAACTTCAGCGCCACAGCCGTTTTCAGATAGCCCTCAATGCAAAGGCTCTAGACGCAAATATTGGTGTGAGAGCTAATTCAATCAAGGAAACACTGCATGTTGGTGAAGGGCATATTGAAGAAGGATCAGCCGAGTGGTTCTTGTGGGAGAACAACTCCATTTGGCTCACTAACTTCACACACCATCAGGCTTCCAAGCAGCTCTAAAGGAAACTCAGTTTTCACACTCTATGCTTAGTGCCCTTTGTGTGCCTAGGACCGAAATGAAGCTTGGTCAGCATCCCACACAAACGAATGCTCCACATGCGGGTTTCACATGCCACCAACTCCACATTCACAGGCAACTTCAGCGCCACAGCCGTTTTCAGATAGCCCTCAATGCAAAGGCTCTAGACGCAAATATTGGTGTGAGAGCTAATTCAATCAAGGAAACACTGCATGTTGGTGAAGGGCATATTGAAGAAGGATCAGCCGAGTGGTTCTTGTGGGAGAACAACTCCATTTGGCTCACTAACTTCACACACCATCAGGCTTCCAAGCAGCTCTCAAGGAAACTCAGTTTTCACACTGTATGCTTAGTGCTCTTTTTGTGCCTAGGACTGAAGTGAAGCTTGGTCAGCATCCCACACAAATGAATGCTCCACATGCGGGTTTCACATGCCAGCAACTCCACATTCACAGGCAACTTCAGCGCCACAGCCGTTTTCAGATAGCCCTCAATGCAAAGGCTCTAGACGCAAATATTGGTGTGAGAGCTAATTCAATCAAGGAAACACTGCATGTTGGTGAAGGGCATATTGAAGAAGGATCAGCCGAGTGGTTCTTGTGGGAGAACAACTCCATTTGGCTCACTAACTTCACACACCATCAGGCTTCCAAGCAGCTCTCAAGGAAACTCAGTTTTCACACTCTATGCTTAGTGCCCTTTGTGTGCCTAGGACTGAAATGAGCCTGGTAGAGCATCCCACACAAACGAATGCTCCACATGCGGGTTTCACATGACACCAACTCCACATTCACAGGCAACTTCAGCGCCACAGCCGTTTTCAGATAGCCCTCAATGCAAAGGCTCTAGACGCAAATATTGGTGTGAGAGCTAATTCAATCAAGGAAACACTGCATGTTGGTGAAGGGCATATTGAAGAAGGATCAGCCGAGTGGTTCTTGTGGGAGAACAACTCCATTTGGCTCACTAACTTCACACACCATCAGGCTTCCAAGCAGCTCTCAAGGAAACTCAGTTTTCACACTCTATGCTTAGTGCCCTTTGTGTGCCTAGGACTGAAATGAAGCTTGGTCAGCATCCCACACAAACGAATGCTCCACATGCGGGTTTCACATGCCACCAACTCCACATTCACAGGCAACTTCAGCGCCACAGCCGTTTTCAGATAGCCCTCAATGCAATTGCTCTAGACGCAAATATTGGTGTGAGAGCTAATTCAATCAAGGAAACACTGCATGTTGGTGAAGGGCATATTGAAGAAGGATCAGCCGAGTGGTTCTTGTGGGAGAACAACTCCATTTGGCTCACTAACTTCACACACCATCAGGCTTCCAAGCAGCTCTCAAGGAAACTCAGTTTTCACACTCTATGCTTAGTGCCCTTTGTATGGCTAGGACTGAAATGAACCTGGTAGAGCATCCCACACAAACGAATGCTCCACATGCGGGTTTCACATGCCACCAACTCCACATTCACAGGCAATTTCAGCGCCACAGCCGTTTTCAGATATCCCTCAATGCAAAGGCTCTAGACGCAAATATTGGTGTGAGAGCTAATTCAATCAAGGAAACACTGCATGTTGGTGAAGGGCATATTGAAGAAGGATCAGCCGAGTGGTTCTTGTGGGAGAACAACTCCATTTGGCTCACTAACTTCACACACCATCAGGCTTCCAAGCAGCTCTCAAGGAAACTCAGTTTTCACACTCTATGCTTAGTGCCCTTTGAGTGCATTATCTAGGAATGAACCTGGTAGAGCATCCCACACAAACGAATGCTCCACATGCGGGTTTCACATGCCACCAACTCCACATCCACAGGCAACTTCAGCGCCACAGCCGTTTTCAGATAGCCCTCAATGCAAAGGCTTTAGACGCAAATATTGGTGTGAGAGCTAATTCAATCAAGGAAACACTGCATGTTGGTGAAGGGCATATTGAAGAAGGATCAGCCGAGTGGTTCTTGTGGGAGAACAACTCCATTTGGCTCACTAACATCACACACCATCAGGCTTCCAAGCAGCTCTCAAGGAAACTCAGTTTTCACACTCTATGCTTAGTGCCCTTTGAGTGCATTATTTAGGAATGAACCTGGTAGAGCATCCCACACAAACGAATGCTCCACATGCGGGTTTCACATGCCACCAACTCCACATTCACAGGCAACTTCAGCGCCACAGCCGTTTTCAGATAGCCCTCAATGCAAAGGCTCTAGATGCAAATATTGGTGTGAGAGCTAATTCAATCAAGGAAACACTGCATGTTGGTGAAGGGCATATTGAAGAAGGATCAGCCGAGTGGTTCTTGTGGGAGAACAACTCCATTTGGCTCACTAACTTCACACACCACCAGGCTTCCAAGCAGCTCTCAAGGAAACTCAGTTTTCACACTCTATGCTTAGTGCCTTTTGAGTGCATTATCTAGGAATGAACCTGGTAGAGCATCCCACACAAACGAATGCTCCACATGCGGGTTTCACATGCCACCAACTCCACATTCACAGGCAACTTCAGCGCCACAGCCGTTTTCAGATAGCCCTCAATGCAAAGGCTCTAGACGCAAATATTGGTGTGAGAGCTAATTCAATCAAGGAAACACTGCATGTTGGTGAAGGGCATATTGAAGAAGGATCAGCCGAGTGGTTCTTGTGGGAGAACAACTCCATTTGGCTCACTAACTTCACAAACCATCAGGCTTCCAAGCAGCTCTCAAGGAAACTCAGTTTTCACACTCTATGCTTAGTGCCCTTTGTGTGCCTAGGACTGAAGTGAAGCTTGGTCAGCATTCCACACAAACGAATGCTCCACATGCGGGTTTCACATGCCACCAACTCCACATTCACAGGCAACTTCAGCGCCACAGCCGTTTTCAGATAGCCCTCAATGCAAAGGCTCTAGACGCAAATATTGGTGTGAGAGCTAATTCAATCAAGGAAACACTGCATGTTGGTGAAGGGCATATTGAAGAAGGATCAGCCGAGTGGTTCTTGTGGGAGAACAACTCCATTTGGCTCACTAACTTCACACACCATCAGGCTTCCAAGCAGCTCTCAAGGAAACTCAGTTTTCACACTCTATGCTTAGTGCCCTTTGAGTGCATTATCTAGGAATGAACCTGGTAGAGCATCCCACACAAACGAATGCTCCACATGCGGGTTTCACATGCCACCAACTCCACATTCACAGGCAACTTCAGCGCCACAGCCGTTTTCAGATAGCCCTCAATGCAAAGGCTTTAGACGCAAATATTGGTGTGAGAGCTAATTCAATCAAGGAAACACTGCATGTTGGTGAAGGGCATATTGAAGAAGGATCAGCCGAGTGGTTCTTGTGGGAGAACAACTCCATTTGGCTCACTAACTTCACACACCATCAGGCTTCCAAGCAGCTCTCAAGGAAACTCAGTTTTCACACTCTATGCTTAGTGCCCTTTGAGTGCATTATCTAGGAATGAACCTGGTAGAGCATCCCACACAAACGAATGCTCCACATGCGGGTTTCACATGCCACCAACTCCACATTCACAGGCAACTTCAGCGCCACAGCCGTTTTCAGATAGCCCTCAATGCAAAGGCTCTAGACGCAAATATTGGTGTGAGAGCTAATTCAATCAAGGAAACACTGCATGTTGGTGAAGGGCATATTGAAGAAGGATCAGCCGAGTGGTTCTTGTGGGAGAACAACTCCATTTGGCTCACTAACTTCACACACCATCAGGCTTGCAAGCAGCTCTCAAGGAAACTCAGTTTTCACACTCTATGCTTAGTGCTCATTGTGTGCCTAGGACTGAAATGAAGCTTGGTCAGCATCCCACACAAACGAATGCTCCACATGCGGGTTTCACATGCCACCAACTCCACATTCACAGGCAACTTCAGCGCCACAGCCGTTTTCAGATAGCCCTCAATGCAAAGGCTCTAGACACAAATATTGGTGTGAGAGCTAATTCAATCAAGGAAACACTGCATGTTGGTGAAGGGCATATTGAAGAAGGATCAGCCGAGTGGTTCTTGTGGGAGAACAACTCCATTTGGCTCACTAACTTCACACACCATCAGGCTTCCAAGCAGCTCTCAAGGAAACTCAGTTTTCGCACTGTATGCTTAGTGCCCTTTGTGTGCCTAGGACTGAAATGAAGCTTGGTCAGCATTCCACACAAACGAATGCTCCACATGCGGGTTTCACATGCCACCAACTCCACATTCACAGGCAACTTCAGCGCCACAGCCGTTTTCAGATAGCCCTCAATGCAAAGGCTCTAGACGCAAATATTGGTGTGAGAGCTAATTCAATCAAGGAAACACTGCATGTTGGTGAAGGGCATATTGAAGAAGGATCAGCCGAGTGGTTCTTGTGGGAGAACAACTCCATTTGGCTCACTAACTTCACACACCACCAGGCTTCCAAGCAGCTCTCAAGGAAACTCAGTTTTCACACTCTATGCTTAGTGCTCTTTGTGTGCCTAGGACTGAAGTGAAGCTTGGTCAGCATTCCACACAAACGAATGCTCCACATGCGGGTTTCACATGCCACCAACTCCACATTCACAGGCAACTTCAGCGCCACAGCCGTTTTCAGATAGCCCTCAATGCAAAGGCTCTAGACACAAATATTGGTGTGAGAGCTAATTCAATCAAGGAAACACTGCATGTTGGTGAAGGGCATATTGAAGAAGGATCAGCCGAGTGGTTCTTGTGGGAGAACAACTCCATTTGGCTCACTAACTTCACACACCATCAGGCTTCCAAGCAGCTCTCAAGGAAACTCAGTTTTCGCACTGTATGCTTAGTGCCCTTTGTGTGCCTAGGACTGAAATGAAGCTTGGTCAGCATTCCACACAAACGAATGCTCCACATGCGGGTTTCACATGCCACCAACTCCACATTCACAGGCAACTTCAGCGCCACAGCCGTTTTCAGATAGCCCTCAATGCAAAGGCTCTAGACGCAAATATTGGTGTGAGAGCTAATTCAATCAAGGAAACACTGCATGTTGGTGAAGGGCATATTGAAGAAGGATCAGCCGAGTGGTTCTTGTGGGAGAACAACTCCATTTGGCTCACTAACTTCACACACCACCAGGCTTCCAAGCAGCTCTCAAGGAAACTCAGTTTTCACACTCTATGCTTAGTGCCTTTTGAGTGCATTATCTAGGAATGAACCTGGTAGAGCATCCCACACAAACGAATGCTCCACATGCGGGTTTCACATGCCACCAACTCCACATTCACAGGCAACTTCAGCGCCACAGCCGTTTTCAGATAGCCCTCAATGCAAAGGCTCTAGACGCAAATATTGGTGTGAGAGCTAATTCAATCAAGGAAACACTGCATGTTGGTGAAGGGCATATTGAAGAAGGATCAGCCGAGTGGTTCTTGTGGGAGAACAACTCCATTTGGCTCACTAACTTCACAAACCATCAGGCTTCCAAGCAGCTCTCAAGGAAACTCAGTTTTCACACTCTATGCTTAGTGCCCTTTGTGTGCCTAGGACTGAAGTGAAGCTTGGTCAGCATTCCACACAAACGAATGCTCCACATGCGGGTTTCACATGCCACCAACTCCACATTCACAGGCAACTTCAGCGCCACAGCCGTTTTCAGATAGCCCTCAATGCAAAGGCTCTAGACGCAAATATTGGTGTGAGAGCTAATTCAATCAAGGAAACACTGCATGTTGGTGAAGGGCATATTGAAGAAGGATCAGCCGAGTGGTTCTTGTGGGAGAACAACTCCATTTGGCTCACTAACTTCACACACCATCAGGCTTCCAAGCAGCTCTCAAGGAAACTCAGTTTTCACACTCTATGCTTAGTGCCCTTTGAGTGCATTATCTAGGAATGAACCTGGTAGAGCATCCCACACAAACGAATGCTCCACATGCGGGTTTCACATGCCACCAACTCCACATTCACAGGCAACTTCAGCGCCACAGCCGTTTTCAGATAGCCCTCAATGCAAAGGCTTTAGACGCAAATATTGGTGTGAGAGCTAATTCAATCAAGGAAACACTGCATGTTGGTGAAGGGCATATTGAAGAAGGATCAGCCGAGTGGTTCTTGTGGGAGAACAACTCCATTTGGCTCACTAACTTCACACACCATCAGGCTTCCAAGCAGCTCTCAAGGAAACTCAGTTTTCACACTCTATGCTTAGTGCCCTTTGAGTGCATTATCTAGGAATGAACCTGGTAGAGCATCCCACACAAACGAATGCTCCACATGCGGGTTTCACATGCCACCAACTCCACATTCACAGGCAACTTCAGCGCCACAGCCGTTTTCAGATAGCCCTCAATGCAAAGGCTCTAGACGCAAATATTGGTGTGAGAGCTAATTCAATCAAGGAAACACTGCATGTTGGTGAAGGGCATATTGAAGAAGGATCAGCCGAGTGGTTCTTGTGGGAGAACAACTCCATTTGGCTCACTAACTTCACACACCATCAGGCTTCCAAGCAGCTCTCAAGGAAACTCAGTTTTCACACTCTATGCTTAGTGCTCATTGTGTGCCTAGGACTGAAATGAAGCTTGGTCAGCATCCCACACAAACGAATGCTCCACATGCGGGTTTCACATGCCACCAACTCCACATTCACAGGCAACTTCAGCGCCACAGCCGTTTTCAGATAGCCCTCAATGCAAAGGCTCTAGACACAAATATTGGTGTGAGAGCTAATTCAATCAAGGAAACACTGCATGTTGGTGAAGGGCATATTGAAGAAGGATCAGCCGAGTGGTTCTTGTGGGAGAACAACTCCATTTGGCTCACTAACTTCACACACCATCAGGCTTCCAAGCAGCTCTCAAGGAAACTCAGTTTTCGCACTGTATGCTTAGTGCCCTTTGTGTGCCTAGGACTGAAATGAAGCTTGGTCAGCATTCCACACAAACGAATGCTCCACATGCGGGTTTCACATGCCACCAACTCCACATTCACAGGCAACTTCAGCGCCACAGCCGTTTTCAGATAGCCCTCAATGCAAAGGCTCTAGACGCAAATATTGGTGTGAGAGCTAATTCAATCAAGGAAACACTGCATGTTGGTGAAGGGCATATTGAAGAAGGATCAGCCGAGTGGTTCTTGTGGGAGAACAACTCCATTTGGCTCACTAACTTCACAAACCATCAGGCTTCCAAGCAGCTCTCAAGGAAACTCAGTTTTCACACTCTATGCTTAGTGCTCTTTGTGTGCCTAGGACTGAAGTGAAGCTTGGTCAGCATTCCACACAAACGAATGCTCCACATGCGGGTTTCACATGCCACCAACTCCACATTCACAGGCAACTTCAGCGCCACAGCCGTTTTCAGATAGCCCTCAATGCAAAGGCTCTAGACGCAAATATTGGTGTGAGAGCTAATTCAATCAAGGAAACACTGCATGTTGGTGAAGGGCATATTGAAGAAGGATCAGCCGAGTGGTTCTTGTGGGAGAACAACTCCATTTGGCTCACTAACTTCACACACCATCAGGCTTCCAAGCAGCTCTCAAGGAAACTCAGTTTTCACACTCTATGCTTAGTGCCCTTTGAGTGCATTATCTAGGAATGAACCTGGTAGAGCATCCCACACAAACGAATGCTCCACATGCGGGTTTCACATGCCACCAACTCCACATTCACAGGCAACTTCAGCGCCACAGCCGTTTTCAGATAGCCCTCAATGCAAAGGCTTTAGACGCAAATATTGGTGTGAGAGCTAATTCAATCAAGGAAACACTGCATGTTGGTGAAGGGCATATTGAAGAAGGATCAGACGAGTGGTTCTTGTGGGAGAACAACTCCATTTGGCTCACTAACATCACACACCATCAGGCTTCCAAGCAGCTCTCAAGGAAACTCAGTTTTCACACTCTATGCTTAGTGCCCTTTGTGTGCATTATCTAGGAATGAACCTGGTAGAGCATCCTACACAAACGAATGCTCCACATGCGGGTTTCACATGCCACCAACTCCACATTCACAGGCAACTTCAGCGCCACAGCCGTTTTCAGATAGCCCTCAATGCAAAGGCTCTAGACGCAAATATTGGTGTGAGAGCTAATTCAATCAAGGAAACACTGCATGTTGGTGAAGGGCATATTGAAGAAGGATCAGCCGAGTGGTTCTTGTGGGAGAACAACTCCATTTGGCTCACTAACTTCACACACCATCAGGCTTCCAAGCAGCTCTCAAGGAAACTCAGTTTTCACACTCTATGCTTAGTGCCCTTTGAGTGCATTATCTAGGAATGAACCTGGTAGAGCATCCCACACAAACGAATGCTCCACATGCGGGTTTCACATGCCACCAACTCCACATTCACAGGCAACTTCAGCGCCACAGCCGTTTTCAGATAGCCCTCAATGCAAAGGCTCTAGACGCAAATATTGGTGTGAGAGCTAATTCAATCAAGGAAACACTGCATGTTGGTGAAGGGCATATTGAAGAAGGATCAGCCGAGTGGTTCTTGTGGGAGAACAACTCCATTTGGCTCACTAACTTCACAAACCATCAGGCTTCCAAGCAGCTCTCAAGGAAACTCAGTTTTCACACTGTATGCTTAGTGCTCATTGTGTGCCTAGGACTGAAGTGAAGCTTGGTCAGCATCCCACACAAACGAATGCTCCACATGCGGGTTTCACATGCCACCAACTCCACATTCACAGGCAACTTCAGCGCCACAGCCGTTTTCAGACAGCCCTCAATGCAAAGGCTCTAGACGCAAATATTGGTGTGAGAGCTAATTCAATCAAGGAAACACTGCATGTTGGTGAAGGGCATATTGAAGAAGGATCAGCCGAGTGGTTCTTGTGGGAGAACAACTCCATTTGGCTCACTAACTTCACACACCATCAGGCTTCCAAGCAGCTCTCAAGGAAACTCAGTTTTCACACTCTATGCTTAGTACCCTTTGAGTGCATTATCTAGGAATGAACCTGGTAGAGCATCCCACACAAACGAATGCTCCACATGCGGGTTTCACATGCCACCAACTCCACATTCACAGGCAACTTCAGCGCCACAGCCGTTTTCAGATGGCCCTCAATGCAAAGGCTCTAGACGCAAATATTGGTGTGAGAGCTAATTCAATCAAGGAAACACTGCATGTTGGTGAAGGGCATATTGAAGAAGAATCAGCCGAGTGGTTCTTGTGAGAGAACAACTCCATTTGGCTCACTAACTTCACACACCATCAGGCTTCCAAGCAGCTCTCAAGGAAACTCAGTTTTCACACTCTATTCTTATTGCCCTTTGAGTGCATTATCTAGGAATGAACCTGGTAGAGCATCCCACACAAACGAATGCTCCACATGCGGGTTTCACATGCCACCAACTCCACATTCACAGGCAACTTCAGCGCCACAGCCGTTTTCAGATAGCCCTCAATGCAAAGGCTCTAGACGCAAATATTGGTGTGAGAGCTAATTCAATCAAGGAAACACTGCATGTTGGTGAAGGGCATATTGAAGAAGGATCAGCCGAGTGGTTCCTGTGGGAGAACAACTCCATTTGGCTCACTAACGTCACACACCATCAGGCTTCCAAGCAGCTCTCAAGGAAACTCAGTTTTCACATTCTATGCTTAGTGCCCTTTGAGTGCCTAGAACTGAAATGAAGCTTGGAGAGCATCCCACATAAACGAATGCTCCACATGCGGGTTTCACATGCCAGCAACTCCACATTCACAGGCAACTTCAGCGCCACAGCCGTTTTCAGATAGCCCTCAATGCAAAGGCTCTAGACGCAAATATGGGTGTGAGAGCTAATTCAATCAAGGAAACATTGCATGTTGGTGAAGGGCATATTGAAGAAGGATCAGCCGAGTGGTTCTAGTGGGAGAACAACTCCATTTGGCTCACTAACTTCACACACCATCAGGCTTCCAAGCAGCTCTCAAGGAAACTCAGTTTTCACACTCTATGCTTAGTGCCCTTTGTATGGCTAGGACTGAAATGAACCTGGTAGAGCATCCCACACAAACGAATGCTCCACATGCGGGTTTCACATGCCACCAACTCCACATTCACAGGCAACTTCAGCGCCACAGCCGTTTTCAGATAGCCCTCAATGCAAAGGCTCTAGACGCAATATTGGTGTGAGAGCTAATTCAATCAAGGAAACACTGCATGTTGGTGAAGGGCATATTGAAGAAGGATCAGCCGAGTGGTTCTTGTGGGAGAACAACTCCATTTGGCTCACTAACTTCACACACCATCAGGCTTCCAAGCAGCTCTCAAGGAAACTCAGTTGTCACACTGTATGCTTAGTGCTCATTGTGTGCCTAGGACTGAAGTGAAGCTTGGTCAGCATCCCTCACAAACGAATGCTCCACATGCGGGTTTCACATGCCACCAACTCCACATTCACAGGCAACTTCAGCGCCACAGCCGTTTTCAGACAGTCCTCAATGCAAAGGCTCTAGACGCAAATATTGGTGTGAGAGCTAATTCAATCAAGGAAACACTGCATGTTGGTGAAGGGCATATTGAAGAAGGATCAGCCGAGTGGTTCTTGTGGGAGAACAACTCCATTTGGCTCACTAACTTCACACACCATCAGGCTTCCAAGCAGCTCTCAAGGAAACTCAGTTTTCACACTCTATGCTTAGTGCCCTTTGAGTGCATTATCTAGGAATGAACCTGGTAGAGCATCCCACACAAACGAATGCTCCACATGCGGGTTTCACATGCCACCAACTCCACATTCACAGGCAACTTCAGCGCCACAGCCGTTTTCAGATGGCCCTCAATGCAAAGGCTCTAGACGCAAATATTGGTGTGAGAGCTAATTCAATCAAGGAAACACTGCATGTTGGTGAAGGGCATATTGAAGAAGAATCAGCTGAGTGGTTCTTGTGGGAGAACAACTCCATTTGGCTCACTAACTTCACACACCATCAGGCTTCCAAGCAGCTCTCAAGGAAACTCAGTTTTCACACTCTATGCTTAGTGCCCTATGAGTGAATTATCTAGGAATGAACCTGGTAGAGCATCCCACACAAACGAATGCTCCACATGCGGGTTTCACATGCCACCAACTCCACATTCACAGGCAACTTCAGCGCCACAGCCGTTTTCAGATAGCCCTCAATGCAAAGGCTCTAGACGCAAGTATTGGTGTGAGAGCTAATTCAATCAAGGAAACACTGCATGTTGGTGAAGGGCATATTGAAGAAGGATCAGCCGAGTGGTTCCTGTGGGAGAACAACTCCATTTGGCTCACTAACGTCACACACCATCAGGCTTCCAAGCAGCTCTCAAGGAAACTCAGTTTTCACATTCTATGCTTAGTGCCCTTTGAGTGCCTAGAACTGAAATGAAGCTTGGAGAGCATCCCACATAAACGAATGCTCCACATGCGGGTTTCACATGCCACGAACTCCACATTCACAGGCAACTTCAGCGCCACAGCCGTTTTCAGATAGCCCTCAATGCAAAGGCTCTAGACGCAAATATTGGTGTGAGAGCTAATTCAATCAAGGAAACACTGCATGTTGGTGAAGGGCATATTGAAGAAGGATCAGCCGAGTGGTTCTTGTGGGAGAACAACTCCATTTGGCTCACTAACTTCACAAACCATCAGGCTTCCAAGCAGCTCTCAAGGAAACTCAGTTGTCACACTGTATGCTTAGTGCTCATTGTGTGCCTAGGACTGAAGTGAAGCTTGGTCAGCATCCCACACAAACGAATGCTCCACATGCGGGTTTCACATGCCACCAACTCCACATTCACAGGCAACTTCAGCGCCACAGCCGTTTTCAGACAGTCCTCAATGCAAAGGCTCTAGACGCAAATATTGGTGTGAGAGCTAATTCAATCAAGGAAACACTGCATGTTGGTGAAGGGCATATTGAAGAAGGATCAGCCGAGTGGTTCTTGTGGGAGAACAACTCCATTTGGCTCACTAACTTCACACACCATCAGGCTTCCAAGCAGCTCTCAAGGAAACTCAGTTTTCACACTCTATGCTTACTGCCCTTTGTGTGCCTAGGACTGAAATGAAGCTTGGTCAGCATCCCACACAAACGAATGCTCCACATGCGGGTTTCACATGCCACGAACTCCACATTCACAGGCAACTTCAGCGCCACAGCCGTTTTCAGATAGCCCTCAATGCAAAGGCTCTAGACGCAAATATTGGTGTGAGAGCTAATTCAATCAAGGAAACACTGCATGTTGGTGAAGGGCATATTGAAGAAGGATCAGCCGAGTGGTTCTTGTGGGAGAACAACTCCATTTGGCTCACTAACTTCACACACCATCAGGCTTCCAAGCAGCTCTCAAGGAAACTCAGTTGTCACACTGTATGCTTAGTGCTCATTGTGTGGATAGGACTGAAGTGAAGCTTGGTCAGCATCCCACACAAACGAATGCTCCACATGCGGGTTTCACATGCCACCAACTCCACATTCACAGGCAACTTCAGCGCCACAGCCGTTTTCAGATAGCCCTCAATGCAAAGGCTCTAGACGCAAATATTGGTGTGAGAGCTAATTCAATCAAGGAAACACTGCATGTTGGTGAAGGGCATATTGAGGAAGGATCAGCCGAGTGGTTCTTGTGGGAGAACAACTCCATTTGGCTCACTAACTTCACACACCATGAGGCTTCCAAGCAGCTCTCAAGGAAACTCAGTTTTCACACTCTATGCTTAGTGCCCTTTGTATGGCTAGGACTGAAATGAACCTGGTAGAGCATCCCACACAAACGAATGCTCCACATGCGGGTTTCACATGCCACCAACTCCACATTCACAGGCAACTTCAGCGCCACAGCCGTTTTCAGATAGCCCTCAATGCAAAGGCTCTAGACGCAAATATTGGTGTGAGAGCTAATTCAATCAAGGAAACACTGCATGTTGGTGAAGGGCATATTGAAGAAGGATCAGCCGAGTGGTTCTTGTGGGAGAACAACTCCATTTGGCTCACTAACTTCACAAACCATCAGGCTTCCAAGCAGCTCTCAAGGAAACTCAGTTGTCACACTGTATGCTTAGTGCTCATTGTGTGCCTAGGACTGAAGTGAAGCTTGGTCAGCATCCCACATAAACGAATGCTCCACATGCGGGTTTCACATGCCACCAACTCCACATTCACAGGCAACTTCAGCGCCACAGCCGTTTTCAGACAGTCCTCAATGCAAAGGCTCTAGACGCAAATATTGGTGTGAGAGCTAATTCAATCAAGGAAACACTGCATGTTGGTGAAGGGCATATTGAAGAAGGATCAGCCGAGTGGTTCTTGTGGGAGAACAACTCCATTTGGCTCACTAACTTCACAAACCATCAGGCTTCCAAGCAGCTCTCAAGGAAACTCAGTTGTCACACTGTATGCTTAGTGCTCATTGTGTGCCTAGGACTGAAGTGAAGCTTGGTCAGCATCCCACACAAACGAATGCTCCACATGCGGGTTTCACATGCCACCAACTCCACATTCACAGGCAACTTCAGCGCCACAGCCGTTTTCAGACAGTCCTCAATGCAAAGGCTCTAGACGCAAATATTGGTGTGAGAGCTAATTCAATCAAGGAAACACTGCATGTTGGTGAAGGGCATATTGAAGAAGGATCAGCCGAGTGGTTCTTGTGGGAGAACAACTCCATTTGGCTCACTAACTTCACACACCATCAGGCTTCCAAGCAGCTCTCAAGGAAACTCAGTTTTCACACTCTATGCTTACTGCCCTTTGTGTGCCTAGGACTGAAATGAAGCTTGGTCAGCATCCCACACAAACGAATGCTCCACATGCGGGTTTCACATGCCACGAACTCCACATTCACAGGCAACTTCAGCGCCACAGCCGTTTTCAGATAGCCCTCAATGCAAAGGCTCTAGACGCAAATATTGGTGTGAGAGCTAATTCAATCAAGGAAACACTGCATGTTGGTGAAGGGCATATTGAAGAAGGATCAGCCGAGTGGTTCTTGTGGGAGAACAACTCCATTTGGCTCACTAACTTCACACACCATCAGGCTTCCAAGCAGCTCTCAAGGAAACTCAGTTGTCACACTGTATGCTTAGTGCTCATTGTGTGGATAGGACTGAAGTGAAGCTTGGTCAGCATCCCACACAAACGAATGCTCCACATGCGGGTTTCACATGCCACCAACTCCACATTCACAGGCAACTTCAGCGCCACAGCCGTTTTCAGATAGCCCTCAATGCAAAGGCTCTAGACGCAAATATTGGTGTGAGAGCTAATTCAATCAAGGAAACACTGCATGTTGGTGAAGGGCATATTGAGGAAGGATCAGCCGAGTGGTTCTTGTGGGAGAACAACTCCATTTGGCTCACTAACTTCACACACCATGAGGCTTCCAAGCAGCTCTCAAGGAAACTCAGTTTTCACACTCTATGCTTAGTGCCCTTTGTATGGCTAGGACTGAAATGAACCTGGTAGAGCATCCCACACAAACGAATGCTCCACATGCGGGTTTCACATGCCACCAACTCCACATTCACAGGCAACTTCAGCGCCACAGCCGTTTTCAGATAGCCCTCAATGCAAAGGCTCTAGACGCAAATATTGGTGTGAGAGCTAATTCAATCAAGGAAACACTGCATGTTGGTGAAGGGCATATTGAAGAAGGATCAGCCGAGTGGTTCTTGTGGGAGAACAACTCCATTTGGCTCACTAACTTCACAAACCATCAGGCTTCCAAGCAGCTCTCAAGGAAACTCAGTTGTCACACTGTATGCTTAGTGCTCATTGTGTGCCTAGGACTGAAGTGAAGCTTGGTCAGCATCCCACATAAACGAATGCTCCACATGCGGGTTTCACATGCCACCAACTCCACATTCACAGGCAACTTCAGCGCCACAGCCGTTTTCAGACAGTCCTCAATGCAAAGGCTCTAGACGCAAATATTGGTGTGAGAGCTAATTCAATCAAGGAAACACTGCATGTTGGTGAAGGGCATATTGAAGAAGGATCAGCCGAGTGGTTCTTGTGGGAGAACAACTCCATTTGGCTCACTAACTTCACACACCATCAGGCTTCCAAGCAGCTCTCAAGGAAACTCAGTTTTCACACTCTATGCTTAGTGCCCTTTGAGTGCATTATCTAGGACTGAAATGAAGCTTGGTCAGCATCCCACACAAACGAATGCTCCACATGCGGGTTTCACATGCCACCAACTCCACATTCACAGGCAACTTCAGCGCCACAGCCGTTTTCAGATAACCCTCAATGCAAAGGCTCTAGACGCAAATATTGGTGTGAGAGCTAATTCAATCAAGGAAACACTGCATGTTGGTGAAGGGCATATTGAAGAAGGATCAGCCGAGTGGTTCTTGTGGGAGAACAACTCCATTTGGCTCACTAACTTCACACACCATGAGGCTTCCAAGCAGCTCTCAAGGAAACTCAGTTTTCACACTCTATGCTTAGTGCTCTTTGAGTGCATTATCTTGGAATGAACCTGGTAGAGCATCCCACACAAACGAATGCTCCACATGCGGGTTTCACATGCCACCAACTCCACATTCACAGGCAACTTCAGCGCCACAGTCGTTTTCAGATAGCCCTCAAAGCAAAGGCTCTAGACGCAAATATTGGTGTGAGAGCTAATTCAATCAAGGAAACACTGCATGTTGGTGAAGGGCATATTGAAGAAGGATCAGCCGAGTGGATCTTGTGGGAGAACAACTCCATTTGGCTAACTAACGTCACACACCATCAGGCTTCCAAGCAGCTCTCAAGGAAACTCAGTTTTCACACTCTATGCTTAGTGCTCTTTGTGTGCCTAGGACTGAAATGAAGCTTTGTCAGCATCCCACACAAACGAATGCTCCACATGCGGGTTTCACATGCCACCAACTCCACATTCACAGGCAACTTCAGCGCCACAGCCGTTTTCAGATAGCCCTCAATGCAAAGGCTCTAGACGCAAATATTGGTGTGAGAGCTAATTCAATCAAGGAAACACTGCATGTTGGTGAAGGGCATATTGAAGAAGGATCAGCCGAGTGGTTCTTGTGGGAGAACAACTCCTTTTGGCTCACTAACTTCACACACCATCAGGCTTCCAAGCAGCTCTCAAGGAAACTCAGTTTTCACACTCTATGCTTAGTGCCCTTTGTATGGCTAGGACTGAAATGAACCTGGTAGAGCATCCCACACAAACGAATGCTCCACATGCGGGTTTCACATGCCACCAACTCCACATTCACAGGCAACTTCAGCGCCACAGCCGTTTACAGATAGCCCTCAATGCAAAGGCTCTAGACGCAAATATTGGTGTGAGAGCTAATTCAATCAAGGAAACACTGCATGTTGGTGAAGGGCATATTGAAGAAGGATCAGCCGAGTGGTTCTTGTGGGAGAACAACTCCATTTGGCTCACTAACGTCACACACCATCAGGCTTCCAAGCAGCTCTCAAGGAGACTCAGTTTTCACACTCTATGTTTACTGCCCTTTGAATGCATTATCTAGGAATGAACCTGGTAGAGCATCCCATACAAACGAATGCTCCACATGCGGGTTTCACATGGCACCAACTGCACATTCACAGGCAACTTCAGCGCCACAGCCGTTTTCAGATAGCCCTCAATGCAAAGGCTCTAGACGCAAATATTGGTGTGAGAGCTAATTCAATCAAGGAAACACTGCATGTTGGTGAAGGGCATATTGAAGAAGGATCAGCCGAGTGGTTCTTGTGGGAGAACAACTCCATTTGGCTCACTAACTTCACACATCATCAGGCTTCCTAGCAGCTCTCAAGGAAACTCAGTTTTTCCACTCTATGCTTAGTGCGCTTTGTATGGCTAGGACTGAAATGAACCTGGTAGAGCATCCCACACAAACGAATGCTCCACATGCGGGTTTCACATGCCACCAACTCCACATTCACAGGCAACTTCAGCGCCACAGCCGTTTTCAGATAGCCCTCAATGCAAAGGCTCTAGACGCAAATATTGGTGTGAGAGCTAATTCAATCAAGGAAACACTGCATGTTGGTGAAGGGCATATTGAAAAAGGATCAGCCGAGTGGTTCTTGTGGGAGAACAACTCCATTTGGCTCACTAACTTCACACACCATGAGGCTTCCAAGCAGCTCTCAAGGAAACTCAGTTTTCACACTGTATGCTTAGTGCTCATTGTGTGCCTAGGACTGAAGTGAAGCTTGGTCAGCATCCCACACAAACGAATGCTCCACATGCGGGTTTCACATGCCACCAACTCCACATTCACAGGCAACTTCAGCGCCACAGCCGTTTTCAGATAGCCCTCAATGCAAAGGCTCTAGACGCAAATATTGGTGTGAGAGCTAATTCAATCAAGGAAACACTGCATGTTGGTGAAGGGCATATTGAAGAAGGATCAGCCGAGTGGTTCTTGTGGGAGAACAACTCCATTTGGCTCACTAACTTCACACACCATCAGGCTTCCAAGCAGCTCTCAAGGAAACTCAGTTTTCACACTCTATGCTTACTGCCCTTTGTGTGCCTAGGACTGAAATGAAGCTTGGTCAGCATCCCACACAAACGAATGCTCCACATGCGGGTTTCACATGCCACCAACTCCACATTCACAGGCAACTTCAGCGCCACAGCCGTTTTCAGATAACCCTCAATGCAAAGGCTCTAGACGCAAATATTGGTGTGAGAGCTAATTCAATCAAGGAAACACTGCATGTTGGTGAAGGGCATATTGAAGAAGGATCAGCCGAGTGGTTCTTGAGGGAGAACAACTCCATTTGGCTCACTAACTTCACACACCATGAGGCTTCCAAGCAGCTCTCAAGGAAACTCAGTTTTCAAACTCTATGCTTAGTGCTCTTTGAGTGCATTATCTTGGAATGAACCTGGTAGAGCATCCCACACAAACGAATGCTCCACATGCGGGTTTCACATGCCAGCAACTCCACATTCACAGGCAACTTCAGCGCCACAGCCGTTTTCAGATAGCCCTCAATGCAAAGGCTCTAGACGCAAATATTGGTGTGAGAGCTAATTCAATCAAGGAAACACTGCATGTTGGTGAAGGGCATATTGAAGAAGGATCAGCCGAGTGGTTCTTGTGGGAGAACAACTCCATTTGGCTCACTAACTTCACAAACCATCAGGCTTCCAAGCAGCTCTCAAGGAAACTCAGTTTTCACACTCTATGCTTAGTGCTCTTTGTGTGCCTAGGACTGAAGTGAAGCTTGGTCAGCATTCCACACAAACGAATGCTCCACATGCGGGTTTCACATGCCACCAACTCCACATTCACAGGCAACTTCAGCGCCACAGCCGTTTTCAGATAGCCCTCAATGCAAAGGCTCTAGACGCAAATATTGGTGTGAGAGCTAATTCAATCAAGGAAACACTGCATGTTGGTGAAGGGCATATTGAAGAAGGATCAGCCGAGTGGTTCTTGTGGGAGAACAACTCCATTTGGCTCACTAACTTCACACACCATCAGGCTTCCAAGCAGCTCTCAAGGAAACTCAGTTTTCACACTCTATGCTTAGTGCCCTTTGAGTGCATTATCTAGGAATGAACCTGGTAGAGCATCCCACACAAACGAATGCTCCACATGCGGGTTTCACATGCCACCAACTCCACATTCACAGGCAACTTCAGCGCCACAGCCGTTTTCAGATAGCCCTCAATGCAAAGGCTTTAGACGCAAATATTGGTGTGAGAGCTAATTCAATCAAGGAAACACTGCATGTTGGTGAAGGGCATATTGAAGAAGGATCAGACGAGTGGTTCTTGTGGGAGAACAACTCCATTTGGCTCACTAACATCACACACCATCAGGCTTCCAAGCAGCTCTCAAGGAAACTCAGTTTTCACACTCTATGCTTAGTGCCCTTTGTGTGCATTATCTAGGAATGAACCTGGTAGAGCATCCTACACAAACGAATGCTCCACATGCGGGTTTCACATGCCACCAACTCCACATTCACAGGCAACTTCAGCGCCACAGCCGTTTTCAGATAGCCCTCAATGCAAAGGCTCTAGACGCAAATATTGGTGTGAGAGCTAATTCAATCAAGGAAACACTGCATGTTGGTGAAGGGCATATTGAAGAAGGATCAGCCGAGTGGTTCTTGTGGGAGAACAACTCCATTTGGCTCACTAACTTCACACACCATCAGGCTTCCAAGCAGCTCTCAAGGAAACTCAGTTTTCACACTCTATGCTTAGTGCCCTTTGAGTGCATTATCTAGGAATGAACCTGGTAGAGCATCCCACACAAACGAATGCTCCACATGCGGGTTTCACATGCCACCAACTCCACATTCACAGGCAACTTCAGCGCCACAGCCGTTTTCAGATAGCCCTCAATGCAAAGGCTCTAGACGCAAATATTGGTGTGAGAGCTAATTCAATCAAGGAAACACTGCATGTTGGTGAAGGGCATATTGAAGAAGGATCAGCCGAGTGGTTCTTGTGGGAGAACAACTCCATTTGGCTCACTAACTTCACACACCGTCAGGCTTCCAAGCAGCTCTCAAGGAAACTCAGTTTTCACACTCTATGCTTAGTGCTCATTGTGTGCCTAGGACTGAAATGAAGCTTGGTCAGCATCCCACACAAACGAATGCTCCACATGCGGGTTTCACATGCCAGCAACTCCACATTCACAGGCAACTTCAGCGCCACAGCCGTTTTCAGATAGCCCTCAATGCAAAGGCTCTAGACACAAATATTGGTGTGAGAGCTAATTCAATCAAGGAAACACTGCATGTTGGTGAAGGGCATATTGAAGAAGGATCAGCCGAGTGGTTCTTGTGGGAGAACAACTCCATTTGGCTCACTAACTTCACACACCATCAGGCTTCCAAGCAGCTCTCAAGGAAACTCAGTTTTCACACTCTATGCTTAGTGCCCTTTGAGTGCATTATCTAGGAATGAACCTAGTAGAGCATCCCACACAAACGAATGCTCCACATGCGGGTTTCACATGCCACCAACTCCACATTCACAGGCAACTTCAGCGCCACAGCCGTTTTCAGATAGCCCTCAATGCAAAGGCTTTAGACGCAAATATTGGTGTGAGAGCTAATTCAATCAAGGAAACACTGCATGTTGGTGAAGGGCATATTGAAGAAGGATCAGCCGAGTGGTTCTTGTGGGAGAACAACTCCATTTGGCTCACTAACTTCACACACCATCAGGCTTCCAAGCAGCTCTCAAGGAAACTCAGTTTTCACACTCTATTCTTATTGCCCTTTGAGTGAATTATCTAGGAATGAACCTGGTAGAGCATCCCACGCAAACGAATGCTCCACATGCGGGTTTCACATGCCACCAACTCCACATTCACAGGCAACTTCAGCGCCACAGCCGTTTTCAGATAGCCCTCAATGCAAAGGCTCTAGACGCAAATATTGGTGTGAGAGCTAATTCAATCAAGGAAACACTGCATGTTGGTGAAGGGCATATTGAAGAAGGATCAGCCGAGTGGTTCTTGTGGGAGAACAACTCCATTTGGCTCACTAACTTCACACACCATCAGGCTTCCAAGCAGCTCTCAAGGAAACTCAGTTTTCACACTCTATGCTTAGTGCCCTTTGTGTGCCTAGGACTGAAATGAAGCTTGGTCAGCATCCCACACAAACGAATGCTCCACATGCGGGTTTCACATGCCACCAACTCCACATTCACAGGCAACTTCAGCGCCACAGCCGTTTTCAGATAGCCCTCAATGCAAAGGCTCTAGACGCAAATATTGGTGTGAGAGCTAATTCAATCAAGGAAACACTGCATGTTGGTGAAGGGCATATTGAAGAAGGATCAGCCGAGTGGTTCTTGTGGGAGAACAACTCCATTTGGCTCACTAACTTCACAAACCATCAGGCTTCCAAGCAGCTCTCAAGGAAACTCAGTTGTCACACTGTATGCTTAGTGCTCATTGTGTGCCAAGGACTGAAGTGAAGCTTGGTCAGCATCCCACACAAACGAATGCTCCACATGCGGGTTTCACATGCCACCAACTCCACATTCACAGGCAACTTCAGCGCCACAGCCGTTTTCAGACAGTCCTCAATGCAAAGGCTCTAGACGCAAATATTGGTGTGAGAGCTAATTCAATCAAGGAAACACTGCATGTTGGTGAAGGGCATATTGAAGAAGGATCAGCCGAGTGGTTCTTGTGGGAGAACAACTCCATTTGGCTCACTAACTTCACACACCATCAGGCTTCCAAGCAGCTCTCAAGGAAACTCAGTTGTCACACTCTATGCTTAGTGCCCTTTGAGTGCATTATCTAGGAATGAACCTGGTAGAGCATCCCACACAAACGAATGCTCCACATGCGGGTTTCACATGCCACCAACTCCACATTCACAGGCAACTTCAGCGCCACAGCCGTTTTCAGATGGCCCTCAATGCAAAGGCTCTAGACGCAAATATTGGTGTGAGAGCTAATTCAATCAAGGAAACACTGCATGTTGGTGAAGGGCATATTGAAGAAGAATCAGCTGAGTG
Organism: Ochotona princeps; assembly: GCF_030435755.1. NCBI lineage: Eukaryota > Metazoa > Chordata > Mammalia > Lagomorpha > Ochotonidae > Ochotona > Ochotona princeps. Next base: position 136,934 of record NW_026699195.1, on the reverse strand, counting down.
GTTCTTGTGGGAGAACAACTCCATTTGGCTCACTAACTTCACACACCATCAGGCTTCCAAGCAGCTCTCAAGGAAACTCAGTTTTCACACTCTATTCTTATTGCCCTATGAGTGAATTATCTAGGAATGAACCTGGTAGAGCATCCCACACAAACGAATGCTCCACATGCGGGTTTCACATGCCACCAACTCCACATTCACAGGCAACTTCAGCGCCACAGCCGTTTTCAGATAGCCCTCAATGCAAAGGCTCTAGACGCAAATATTGGTGTGAGAGCTAATTCAATCAAGGAAACACTGCATGTTGGTGAAGGGCATATTGAAGAAGGATCAGCCGAGTGGTTCCTGTGGGAGAACAACTCCATTTGGCTCACTAACGTCACACACCATCAGGCTTCCAAGCAGCTCTCAAGGAAACTCAGTTTTCACATTCTATGCTTAGTGCCCTTTGAGTGCCTAGAACTGAAATGAAGGTTGGAGAGCATCCCACATAAACGAATGCTCCACATGCGGGTTTCACATGCCAGCAACTCCACATTCACAGGCAACTTCAGCGCCACAGCCGTTTTCAGATATCCCTCAATGCAAAGGCTCTAGACTCAAATATTGGTGTGAGAGCTAATTCAATCAAGGAAACATTGCATGTTGGTGAAGGGCATATTGAAGAAGGATCAGCCGAGTGGTTCTTGTGGGAGAACAACTCCATTTGGCTCACTAACTTCACACACCATCAGGCTTCCAAGCAGCTCTCAAGGAAACTCAGTTTTCACACTCTATGCTTACTGCCCTTTGTGTGCCTAGGACTGAAATGAAGCTTGGTCAGCATCCCACACAAACGAATGCTCCACATGCGGGTTTCACATGCCACGAACTCCACATTCACAGGCAACTTCAGCGCCACAGCCGTTTTCAGATAGCCCTCAATGCAAAGGCTCTAGACGCAAATATTGGTGTGAGAGCTAATTCAATCAAGGAAACACTGCATGTTGGTGAAGGGCATATTGAAGAAGGATCAGCCGAGTGGTTCTTGTGGGAGAACAACTCCATTTGGCTCACTAACTTCACAAACCATCAGGCTTCCAAGCAGCTCTCAAGGAAACTCAGTTTTCACACTCTATGCTTAGTGCTCATTGTGTGCCTAGGACTGAAGTGAAGCTTGGTCAGCATCCCACACAAACGAATGCTCCACATGCGGGTTTCACATGCCACCAACTCCACATTCACAGGCAACTTCAGCGCCACAGCCGTTTTCAGACAGTCCTCAATGCAAAGGCTGTAGACGCAAATATTGGTGTGAGAGCTAATTCAATCAAGGAAACACTGCATGTTGGTGAAGGGCATATTGAAGAAGGATCAGCCGAGTGGTTCTTGTGGGAGAACAACTCCATTTGGCTCACTAACTTCACACACCATCAGGCTTCCAAGCAGCTCTCAAGGAAACTCAGTTTTCACACTCTATGCTTACTGCCCTTTGTGTGCCTAGGACTGAAATGAAGCTTGGTCAGCATCCCACACAAACGAATGCTCCACATGCGGGTTTCACATGCCACGAACTCCACATTCACAGGCAACTTCAGCGCCACAGCCGTTTTCAGATAGCCCTCAATGCAAAGGCTCTAGACGCAAATATTGGTGTGAGAGCTAATTCAATCAAGGAAACATTGCATGTTGGTGAAGGGCATATTGAAGAAGGATCAGCCGAGTGGTTCTTGTGGGAGAACAACTCCATTTGGTTCACTAACTTCACACACCATCAGGCTTCCAAGCAGCTCTCAAGGAAACTCAGTTGTCACACTCTATGCTTAGTGCTCATTGTGTGGATAGGACTGAAGTGAAGCTTGGTCAGCATCCCACACAAACGAATGCTCCACATGCGGGTTTCACATGCCACCAACTCCACATTCACAGGCAACTTCAGCGCCACAGCCGTTTTCAGATAGCCCTCAATGCAAAGGCTCTAGACGCAAATATTGGTGTGAGAGCTAATTCAATCAAGGAAACACTGCATGTTGGTGAAGGGCATATTGAAGAAGGATCAGCCGAGTGGTTCTTGTGGGAGAACAACTCCATTTGGCTCACTAACTTCACACACCATCAGGCTTCCAAGCAGCTCTCAAGGAAACTCAGTTTTCACACTCTATGCTTAGTGCCCTTTGTATGGCTAGGACTGAAATGAACCTGGTAGAGCATCCCACACAAACGAATGCTCCACATGCGGGTTTCACATGCCACCAACTCCACATTCACAGGCAACTTCAGCGCCACAGCCGTTTTCAGATAGCCCTCAATGCAAAGGCTCTAGACGCAAATATTGGTGTGAGAGCTAATTCAATCAAGGAAACACTGCATGTTGGTGAAGGGCATATTGAAGAAGGATCAGCCGAGTGGTTCTTGTGGGAGAACAACTCCATTTGGCTCACTAACTTCACAAACCATCAGGCTTCCAAGCAGCTCTCAAGGAAACTCAGTTGTCACACTGTATGCTTAGTGCTCATTGTGTGCCTAGGACTGAAGTGAAGCTTGGTCAGCATCCCACACAAACGAATGCTCCACATGCGGGTTTCACATGCCACCAACTGCACATTCACAGGCAACTTCAGCGCCACAGCCGTTTTCAGATAGCCCTCAATGCAAAGGCTCTAGACGCAAATATTGGTGTGAGAGCTAATTCAATCAAGGAAACACTGCATGTTGGTGAAGGGCATATTGAAGAAGGATCAGCCGAGTGGTTCTTGTGGGAGAACAACTCCATTTGGCTCACTAACTTCACAAACCATCAGGCTTCCAAGCAGCTCTCAAGGAAACTCAGTTTTCACACTGTATGCTTAGTGCTCATTGTGTGCCAAGGACTGAAGTGAAGCTTGGTCAGCATCCCACACAAACGAATGCTCCACATGCGGGTTTCACATGCCACCAACTCCACATTCACAGGCAACTTCAGCGCCTCAGCCGTTTTTAGACAGTCCTCAATGCAAAGGCTCTAGACGCAAATATTGGTGTGAGAGCTAATTCAATCAAGGAAACACTGCATGTTGGTGAAGGGCATATTGAAGAAGGATCAGCCGAGTGGTTCTTGTGGGAGAACAACTCCATTTGGCTCACTAACGTCACACACCATCAGGCTTCCAAGCAGCTCTCAAGGAAACTCAGTTTTCACACTCTATGCTTAGTGCCCTTTGAGTGCATTATCTAGGAATGAACCTGGTAGAGCATCCCACACAAACGAATGCTCCACATGCGGGTTTCACATGCCACCAACTCCACATTCACAGGCAACTTCAGCGCCACAGCCGTTTTCAGATAGCCCTCAATGCAAAGGCTCTAGACGCAAATATTGGTGTGAGAGCTAATTCAATCAAGGAAACACTGCATGTTGGTGAAGGGCATATTGAAGAAGAATCAGCTGAGTGGTTCTTGTGGGAGAACAACTCCATTTGGCTCACTAACTTCACACACCATCAGGCTTCCAAGCAGCTCTCAAGGAAACTCAGTTTTCACACTCTATTCTTATTGCCCTATGAGTGAATTATCTAGGAATGAACCTGGTAGAGCATCCCACACAAACGAATGCTCCACATGCGGGTTTCACATGCCACCAACTCCACATTCACAGGCAACTTCAGCGCCACAGCCGTTTTCAGATAGCCCTCAATGCAAAGGCTCTAGACGCAAATATTGGTGTGAGAGCTAATTCAATCAAGGAAACACTGCATGTTGGTGAAGGGCATATTGAAGAAGGATCAGCCGAGTGGTTCCTGTGGGAGAACAACTCCATTTGGCTCACTAACGTCACACACCATCAGGCTTCCAAGCAGCTCTCAAGGAAACTCAGTTTTCACATTCTATGCTTAGTGCCCTTTGAGTGCCTAGAACTGAAATGAAGCTTGGAGAGCATCCCACATAAACGAATGCTCCACATGCGGGTTTCACATGCCAGCAACTCCACATTCACAGGCAACTTCAGCGCCACAGCCGTTTTCAGATATCCCTCAATGCAAAGGCTCTAGACGCAAATATTGGTGTGAGAGCTAATTCAATCAAGGAAACATTGCATGTTGGTGAAGGGCATATTGAAGAAGGATCAGCCGAGTGGTTCTTGTGGGAGAACAACTCCATTTGGCTCACTAACTTCACACACCATCAGGCTTCCAAGCAGCTCTCAAGGAAACTCAGTTTTCACACTCTATGCTTACTGCCCTTTGTGTGCCTAGGACTGAAATGAAGCTTGGTCAGCATCCCACACAAACGAATGCTCCACATGCGGGTTTCACATGCCACGAACTCCACATTCACAGGCAACTTCAGCGCCACAGCCGTTTTCAGATAGCCCTCAATGCAAAGGCTCTAGACGCAAATATTGGTGTGAGAGCTAATTCAATCAAGGAAACACTGCATGTTGGTGAAGGGCATATTGAAGAAGGATCAGCCGAGTGGTTCTTGTGGGAGAACAACTCCATTTGGCTCACTAACTTCACAAACCATCAGGCTTCCAAGCAGCTCTCAAGGAAACTCAGTTTTCACACTCTATGCTTAGTGCTCATTGTGTGCCTAGGACTGAAGTGAAGCTTGGTCAGCATCCCACACAAACGAATGCTCCACATGCGGGTTTCACATGCCACCAACTCCACATTCACAGGCAACTTCAGCGCCACAGCCGTTTTCAGACAGTCCTCAATGCAAAGGCTGTAGACGCAAATATTGGTGTGAGAGCTAATTCAATCAAGGAAAAACTGCATGTTGGTGAAGGGCATATTGAAGAAGGATCAGCCGAGTGGTTCTTGTGGGAGAACAACTCCATTTGGCTCACTAACTTCACACACCATCAGGCTTCCAAGCAGCTCTCAAGGAAACTCAGTTTTCACACTCTATGCTTACTGCCCTTCGTGTGCCTAGGACTGAAATGAAGCTTGGTCAGCATCCCACACAAACGAATGCTCCACATGCGGGTTTCACATGCCACGAACTCCACATTCACAGGCAACTTCAGCGCCACAGCCGTTTTCAGATAGCCCTCAATGCAAAGGCTCTAGACGCAAATATTGGTGTGAGAGCTAATTCAATCAAGGAAACACTGCATGTTGGTGAAGGGCATATTGAAGAAGGATCAGCCGAGTGGTTCTTGTGGGAGAACAACTCCATTTGGTTCACTAACTTCACACACCATCAGGCTTCCAAGCAGCTCTCAAGGAAACTCAGTTGTCACACTGTATGCTTAGTGCTCATTGTGTGGATAGGACTGAAGTGAAGCTTGGTCAGCATCCCACACAAACGAATGCTCCACATGCGGGTTTCACATGCCACCAACTCCACATTCACAGGCAACTTCAGCGCCACAGCCGTTTTCAGATAGCCCTCAATGCAAAGGCTCTAGACGCAAATATTGGTGTGAGAGCTAATTCAATCAAGGAAACACTGCATGTTGGTGAAGGGCATATTGAAGAAGGATCAGCCGAGTGGTTCTTGTGGGAGAACAACTCCATTTGGCTCACTAACTTCACACACCATCAGGCTTCCAAGCAGCTCTCAAGGAAACTCAGTTTTCACACTCTATGCTTAGTGCCCTTTGTATGGCTAGGACTGAAATGAACCTGGTAGAGCATCCCACACAAACGAATGCTCCACATGCGGGTTTCACATGCCACCAACTCCACATTCACAGGCAACTTCAGCGCCACAGCCGTTTTCAGATAGCCCTCAATGCAAAGGCTCTAGACGCAAATATTGGTGTGAGAGCTAATTCAATCAAGGAAACACTGCATGTTGGTGAAGGGCATATTGAAGAAGGATCAGCCGAGTGGTTCTTGTGGGAGAACAACTCCATTTGGCTCACTAACTTCACAAACCATCAGGCTTCCAAGCAGCTCTCAAGGAAACTCAGTTGTCACACTGTATGCTTAGTGCTCATTGTGTGCCTAGGACTGAAGTGAAGCTTGGTCAGCATCCCACACAAACGAATGCTCCACATGCGGGTTTCACATGCCACCAACTCCACATGCACAGGCAACTTCAGCGCCACAGCCGTTTTCAGACAGTCCTCAATGCAAAGGCTCTAGACGCAAATATTGGTGTGAGAGCTAATTCAATCAAGGAAACACTGCATGTTGGTGAAGGGCATATTGAAGAAGGATCAGCCGAGTGGTTCTTGTGGGAGAACAACTCCATTTGGCTCACTAACTTCACACACCATCAGGCTTCCAAGCAGCTCTCAAGGAAACTCAGTTTTCACACTCTATGCTTAGTGCCCTTTGTATGGCTAGGACTGAAATGAACCTGGTAGAGCATCCCACACAAACGAATGCTCCACATGCGGGTTTCACATGCCACCAACTCCACATTCACAGGCAACTTCAGCGCCACAGCCGTTTTCAGATAGCCCTCAATGCAAAGGCTCTAGACGCAAATATTGGTGTGAGAGCTAATTCAATCAAGGAAACACTGCATGTTGGTGAAGGGCATATTGAAGAAGGATCAGCTGAGTGGTTCTTGTGGGAGAACAACTCCATTTGGCTCACTAACTTCACACACCATGAGGCTTCCTAGCAGCTCTCAAGGAAACTCAGTTTTCACACTCTATGCTTAGTGCCCTTTGAGTGCATTATCTAGGAATGAACCTGGTAGAGCATCCCACACAAACGAATGCTCCACATGCGGGTTTCACATGCCACCAACTCCACATTCACAGGCAACTTCAGCGCCACAGCCGTTTTCAGATAGCCCTCAATGCAAAGGCTCTAGACGCAAATATTGGTGTGAGAGCTAATTCAATCAAGGAAACACTGCATGTTGGTGAAGGGCATATTGAAGAAGGATCAGCCGAGTGGTTCTTGTGGGAGAACAACTCCATTTGGCTCACTAACTTCACACACCATCAGGCTTCCAAGCAGCTCTCAAGGAAACTCAGTTTTCACACTCTATGCTTAGTGCCCTTTGAGTGCATTATCTAGGACTGAAATGAAGCTTGGGTCAGCATCCCACACAAACGAATGCTCCACATGCGGGTTTCACATGCCACCAACTCCACATTCACAGGCAACTTCAGCGCCACAGCCGTTTTCAGATAACCCTCAATGCAAAGGCTCTAGACGCAAATATTGGTGTGAGAGCTAATTCAATCAAGGAAACACTGCATGTTGGTGAAGGGCATATTGAAGAAGGATCAGCCGAGTGGTTCTTGTGGGAGAACAACTCCATTTGGCTCACTAACTTCACACGCCATCAGGCTTCCAAGCAGCTCTCAAGGAAACTCAGTTTTCACACTCTATGCTTAGTGCTCTTTGAGTGCATTATCTTGGAATGAACCTGGTAGAGCATCCCACACAAACGAATGCTCCACATGCGGGTTTCACATGCCACCAACTCCACATTCACAGGCAACTTCAGCGCCACAGTCGTTTTCAGATAGCCCTCAAAGCAAAGGCTCTAGACGCAAATATTGGTGTGAGAGCTAATTCAATCAAGGAAACACTGCATGTTGGTGAAGGGCATATTGAAGAAGGATCAGCCGAGTGGTTCTTGTGGGAGAACAACTCCATTTGGCTAACTAACGTCACACACCATCAGGCTTCCAAGCAGCTCTCAAGGAAACTCAGTTTTCACACTCTATGCTTAGTGCTCTTTGTGTGCCTAGGACTGAAATGAAGCTTTGTCAGCATCCCACACAAACGAATGCTCCACATGCGGGTTTCACATGCCACCAACTCCACATTCACAGGCAACTTCAGCGCCACAGCCGTTTTCAGATAGCCCTCAATGCAAAGGCTCTAGACGCAAATATTGGTGTGAGAGCTAATTCAATCAAGGAAACACTGCATGTTGGTGAAGGGCATATTGAAGAAGGATCAGCCGAGTGGTTCTTGTGGGAACAACTCCTTTTGGCTCACTAACTTCACACACCATCAGGCTTCAAGCAGCTCTCAAGGAAACTCAGTTTTCACACTCTATGCTTAGTGCCCTTTGAGTGCCTAGGACTGAAATGAACCTGGTAGAGCATCCCACACAAACGAATGCTCCACATGCGGGTTTCACATGCCACCAACTCCACATTCACAGGCAACTTCAGCGCCACAGCCGTTTACAGATAGCCCTCATGCAAAGGCTCTAGACGCAAATATTGGTGTGAGAGCTAATTCAATCAAGGAAACACTGCATGTTGGTGAGGGCATATTGAAGATGGATCAGCCGAGTGGTTCTTGTGGGAGAACAACTCCATTTGGCTCACTAACGTCACACACCATCAGGCTTCCAAGCAAGCTCTCAAGGAGACTCAGTTTTTCACACTCTATGTTTACTGCCCTTTGAATGCATTATCTAGGAATGAACCTGGTAGAGCATCCCATACAAACGAATGCTCCACATGCGGGTTTCACATGGCACCAACTCCACATTCACAGGCAACTTCAGCGCCACAGCCGTTTTCAGATAGCCCTCAATGCAAAGGCTCTAGACGCAAATATTGGTGTGAGAGCTAATTCAATCAAGGAAACACTGCATGTTGGTGAAGGGCATATTGAAGAAGGATCAGCCGAGTGGTTCTTGTGGGAGAACAACTCCATTTGGCTCACTAACTTCACACACCATCAGGCTTCCTAGCAGCTCTCAAGGAAACTCAGTTTTCACACACTCTATGCTTAGTGCCCTTTGTATGGCTAGGACTGAAATGAACCTGGTAGAGCATTACACACAAACGAATGCTCCACATGCGGGTTTTCACATGCCACCAACTCCACATTCACAGGCAACTTCAGCGCCACAGCCGTTTTCAGATAGCCCTCAATGCAAAGGCTCTAGACGCAAATATTGGTGTGAGAGCTAATTCAATCAAGGAAACACTGCATGTTGGTGAAGGGCATATTGAAAAAGATCAGCCGAGTGGTTCTTGTGGGAGAACAACTCCATTTGGCTCACTAACTTCACACACCATGAGGCTTCCAAGCAGCTCTCAAGGAAACTCAGTTTTCACACTGTATGCTTAGTGCTCATTGTGTGCCTAGGACTGAAGTGAAGCTTGGTCAGCATCCAACACAAACGAATGCTCCACATGCGGGTTTCACATGCCACCAACTCCACATTCACAGGCAACTTACAGCGCACAGCCGTTTTCAGATAGCCCTCAATGCAAAGGCTGTAGACGCAAATATTGGTGTGAGAGCTAATTCAATCAAGGAAACACTGCATGTTGGTGAAGGGCATATTGAAGAAGGATCAGCCGAGTGGTTCTTGTGGGAGAACAACTCCATTTGGCTCACTAACTTCACACACCATCAGGCTTCCAAGCAGCTCTCAAGGAAACTCAGTTTTCACACTCTATGCTTACTGCCCTTTGTGTGCCTAGGACTGAAATGAAGCTTGGTCAGCATCCCACACAAACGAATGCTCCACATGCGGGTTTCACATGCCACCAACTCCACATTCACAGGCAACTTCAGCGCCACAGCCGTTTTCAGATAGCCCTCAATGCAAAGGCTCTAGACGCAAATATTGGTGTGAGAGCTAATTCAATCAAGGAAACACTGCATGTTGGTGAAGGGCATATTGAAGAAGGATCAGCCGAGTGGTTCTTGTGGGAGAACAACTCCATTTGGCTCACTAACTTCACACACCATCAGGCTTCCAAGCAGCTCTCAAGGAAACTCAGTTTTCACACTCTATGCTTAGTGCTCTTTGAGTGCATTATCTTGGAATGAACCTGGTAGAGCATCCCACACAAACGAATGCTCCACATGCGGGTTTCACATGCCAGCAACTCCACATTCACAGGCAACTTCAGCGCCACAGCCGTTTTCAGATAGCCCTCAATGCAAAGGCTCTAGACGCAAATATTGGTGTGAGAGCTAATTCAATCAAGGAAACACTGCATGTTGGTGAAGGGCATATTGAAGAAGGATCAGCCGAGTGGATCTTGTGGGAGAACAACTCCATTTGGCTAACTAACTTCACACACCATCAGGCTTCCAAGCAGCTCTCAAGGAAACTCAGTTTTCACACTCTATGCTTAGTGCTCTTTGTGTGCCTAGGACTGAAATGAAGCTTTGTCAGCATCCCACACAAACGAATGCTCCACATGCGGGTTTCACATGCCACCAACTCCACATTCACAGGCAACTTCAGCGCCACAGCCGTTTTCAGATAGCCCTCAATGCAAAGGCTCTAGACGCAAATATTGGTGTGAGAGCTAATTCAATCAAGGAAACACTGCATGTTGGTGAAGGGCATATTGAAGAAGGATCAGCCGAGTGGTTCTTGTGGGAGAACAACTCCTTTTGGCTCACTAACTTCACACACCATCAGGCTTCCAAGCAGCTCTCAAGGAAACTCAGTTTTCACACTCTATGCTTAGTGACCTTTGTATGGCTAGGACTGAAATGAACCTGGTAGAGCATCCCACACAAACGAATGCTCCACATGCGGGTTTCACATGCCACCAACTCCACATTCACAGGCAACTTCAGCGCCACAGCCGTTTACAGATAGCCCTCAATGCAAAGGCTCTAGACGCAAATATTGGTGTGAGAGCTAATTCAATCAAGGAAACACTGCATGTTGGTGAAGGGCATATTGAAGAAGGATCAGCCGAGTGGTTCTTGTGGGAGAACAACTCCATTTGGCTCACTAACTTCACAAACCATCAGGCTTCCAAGCAGCTCTCAAGGAGACTCAGTTTTCACACTCTATGTTTACTGCCCTTTGAATGCATTATCTAGGAATGAACTTGGTAGAGCATCCCACACAAACGAATGCTCCACATGCGGGTTTCACATGCCACCAACTCACATTCACAGGCAACTTCAGCGCCACAGCCGTTTTCAGATAGCCCTCAATGCAAAGGCTCTAGACGCAAATATTGGTGTGAGAGCTAATTCAATCAAGGAAACACTGCATGTTGGTGAAGGGCATATTGAAGAAGGATCAGCCGAGTGGTTCTTGTGGGAGAACAACTCAATTTGGCTCACTAACTTCACACACCATCAGGCTTCCAAGCAGCTCTCAAGGAAACTCAGTTTTCACACTCTATGCTTAGTGCTCTTTGAGTGCAGTATCTAGGAATGAACCTGGTAGAGCATCCCACACAAACGAATGCTCCACATGCGGGTTTCACATGCCACCAACTCCACATTCTCAGGCAACTTCAGCGCCACAGCCGTTTTCAGATAGCCCTCAATGCAAAGGCTCTAGACGCAAATATTGGTGTGAAAGCTAATTCAATCAAGGAAACACTGCATGTTGGTGAAGGGCATATTGAAGAAGGATCAGCCGAGTGGTTCTTGTGGGAGAACAACTCCATTTGGCTCACTAACTTCACACACCATCAGGCTTCCAAGCAGCTCTCAAGGAAACTCAGTTTTCACACTCTATGCTTAGTGCCCTTTGAGTGCCTAGGACTGAAATGAACCTGGTAGAGCATCCCACACAAACGAATGCTCCACATGCGGGTTTCACATGCCACCAACTCCACATTCACAGGCAACTTCAGCGCCACAGCCGTTTTCAGATAGCCCTCAATGCAAAGGCTCTAGACGCAAATATTGGTGTGAGAGCTAATTCAATCAAGGAAACACTGCATGTTGGTGAAGGGCATATTGAAGAAGGATCAGCCGAGTGGTTCTTGTGGGAGAACAACTCCATTTGGCTCACTAACTTCACACACCATCAGGCTTCCAAGCAGCTCTCAAGGAAACTCAGTTTTCACACTCTATGCTTAGTGCTCTTTGAGTGCAGTATCTAGGAATGAACCTGGTAGAGCATCCCACACAAACGAATGCTCCACATGCGGGTTTCACATGCCACCAACTCCACATTCTCTGGCAACTTCAGCGCCACAGCCGTTTTCAGATAGCCCTCAATGCAAAGGCTCTAGACGCAAATATTGGTGTGAGAGCTAATTCAATCAAGGAAACACTGCGTGTTGGTGAAGGGCATATTGAAGAAGGATCAGCCGAGTGGTTCTTGTGGGAGAACAACTCCATTTGGCTCACTAACTTCACACACCATCAGGCTTCCAAGCAGCTCTCAAGGAAACTCAGTTTTCACACTCTATGCTTAGTGCTCTTTGAGTGCAGTATCTAGGAATGAACCTGGTAGAGCATCCCACACAAACGAATGCTCCACATGCGGGTTTCACATGCCACCAACTCCACATTCACAGGCAACTTCAGCGCCACAGCCGTTTTCAGATAGCCCTCAATGCAAAGGCTCTAGACGCAAATATTGGTGTGAGAGCTAATTCAATCAAGGAAACACTGCATGTTGGTGAAGGGCATATTGAAGAAGGATCAGCCGAGTGGTTCTTGTGGGAGAACAACTCCATTTGGCTCACTAACTTCACACACCATCAGGCTTGCAAGCAGCTCTCAAGGAAACTCAGTTTTCACACTCTATGCTTAGTGCCCTTTGAGTGCATTATCTAGGAATGAACCTGGTAGAGCATCCCACACAAACGAATGCTCCACATGCGGGTTTCACATGGCAGCAACTCCACATTCACAGGCAACTTCAGCGCCACAACCATTTTCAGATAGCCCTCAATGCAAAGGCTCTAGACGCAAATATTGGTGTGAGAGCTAATTCAATTAAGGAAACACTGCATGTTGGTGAAGGGCATATTGAAGAAGGATCAGCCGAGTGGTTCTTGTGGGAGAACAACTCCATTTGGCTCACTAACTTCACACACCATCAGGCTTCCAAGCAGCTCTCAAGGAGACTCAGTTTTCACACTCTATGTTTACTGCCCTTTGAATGCATTATCTAGGAATGAACCTGGTAGAGCATCCCATACAAACGAATGCTCCACATGCGGGTTTCACATGCCACCAACTCCACATTCACAGGCAACTTCAGCGCCACAGCCGTTTTCAGATAGCCCTCAATGCAAAGGCTCTAGACGCAAATATTGGTGTGAGAGCTAATTCAATCAAGGAAACACTGCATGTTGGTGAAGGGCATATTGAAGAAGGATCAGCCGAGTGGTTCTTGTGGGAGAACAACTCCATTTGGCTCACTAACTTCACACACCATCAGGCTTCCAAGCAGCTCTCAAGGAAACTCAGTTTTCACACTCTATGCTTAGTGCTCTTTGAGTGCAGTATCTAGGAATGAACCTGGTAGAGCATCCCACACAAACGAATGCTCCACATGCGGGTTTCACATGCCACCAACTCCACATTCACAGGCAACTTCAGCGCCACAGCCGTTTTCAGATAGCCCTCAATGCAAAGGCTCTAGACGCAAATATTGGTGTGAGAGCTAATTCAATCAAGGAAACACTGCATGTTGGTGAAGGGCATATTGAAGAAGGATCAGCCGAGTGGTTCTTGTGGGAGAACAACTCCATTTGGCTCACTAACTTCACACACCATCAGGCTTCCAAGCAACTCTCAAGGAAACTCAGTTTTCACACTCTATGCTTATTGCCCTTTGAGTGCATTATCTAGGAATGAACCTGGTAGAGCATCCCACACAAACGAATGCTCCACATGCGGGTTTCACATGCCACCAACTCCACATTCACAGGCAACTTCAGCGCCACAGCCGTTTTCAGATAGCCCTCAATGCAAAGGCTCTAGACGCAAATATTGGTGTGAGAGCTAATTCAATCAAGGAAACACTGCATGTTGGTGAAGGGCATATTGAAGAAGGATCAGCCGAGTGGTTCCTGTGGGAGAACAACTCCATTTGGCTCACTAACGTCACACACCATCAGGCTTCCAAGCAGCTCTCAAGGAAACTCAGTTTTCACACTCTATGCTTAGTGCCCTTTGAGTGCATTATCTAGGAATGAACCTGGTAGAGCATCCCACACAAACGAATGCTCCACATGCGGGTTTCACATGCCACCAACTCCACATTCACAGGCAACTTCAGCGCCACAGCCGTTTTCAGATAGCCCTCAATGCAAAGGCTCTAGACGCAAATATTGGTGTGAGAGCTAATTCAATCAAGGAAACACTGCATGTTGGTGAAGGGCATATTGAAGAAGGATCAGCCGAGTGGTTCTTGTGGGAGAACAACTCCATTTGGCTCACTAACTTCACACACCATCAGGCTTCCAAGCAGCTCTCAAGGAAACTCAGTTTTCACACTCTATGCTTAGTGCTCTTTGAGTGCAGTATCTAGGAATGAACCTGGTAGAGCATCCCACACAAACGAATGCTCCACATGCGGGTTTCACATGCCACCAACTCCACATTCTCTGGCAACTTCAGCGCCACAGCCGTTTTCAGATAGCCCTCAATGCAAAGGCTCTAGACGCAAATATTGGTGTGAGAGCTAATTCAATCAAGGAAACACTGCATGTTGGTGAAGGGCATATTGAAGAAGGATCAGCCGAGTGGTTCTTGTGGGAGAACAACTCCTTTTGGCTCACTAACTTCACACACCATCAGGCTTCCAAGCAGCTCTCAAGGAAACTCAGTTTTCACACTCTATGCTTAGTGCCCTTTGAGTGCCTAGGACTGAAATGAACCTGGTAGAGCATCCCACACAAACGAATGCTCCACATGCGGGTTTCACATGCCACCAACTCCACATTCACAGGCAACTTCAGCGCCACAGCCGTTTTCAGATAGCCCTCAATGCAAAGGCTCTAGACGCAAATATTGGTGTGAGAGCTAATTCAATCAAGGAAACACTGCATGTTGGTGAAGGGCATATTGAAGAAGGATCAGCCGAGTGGTTCTTGTGGGAGAACAACTCCATTTGGCTCACTAACTTCACACACCATCAGGCTTCCAAGCAGCTCTCAAGGAAACTCAGTTTTCACACTCTATGCTTAGTGCTCTTTGAGTGCAGTATCTAGGAATGAACCTGGTAGAGCATCCCACACAAACGAATGCTCCACATGCGGGTTTCACATGCCACCAACTCCACATTCTCTGGCAACTTCAGCGCCACAGCCGTTTTCAGATAGCCCTCAATGCAAAGGCTCTAGACGCAAATATTGGTGTGAGAGCTAATTCAATCAAGGAAACACTGCGTGTTGGTGAAGGGCATATTGAAGAAGGATCAGCCGAGTGGTTCTTGTGGGAGAACAACTCCATTTGGCTCACTAACTTCACACACCATCAGGCTTCCAAGCAGCTCTCAAGGAAACTCAGTTTTCACACTCTATGCTTAGTGCTCTTTGAGTGCAGTATCTAGGAATGAACCTGGTAGAGCATCCCACACAAACGAATGCTCCACATGCGGGTTTCACATACCACCAACTCCACATTCACAGGCAACTTCAGCGCCACAGCCGTTTTCAGATAGCCCTCAATGCAAAGGCTCTAGACGCAAATATTGGTGTGAGAGCTAATTCAATCAAGGAAACACTGCATGTTGGTGAAGGGCATATTGAAGAAGGATCAGCCGAGTGGTTCTTGTGGGAGAACAACTCCATTTGGCTCACTAACTTCACACACCATCAGGCTTGCAAGCAGCTCTCAAGGAAACTCAGTTTTCACACTCTATGCTTAGTGCCCTTTGAGTGCATTATCTAGGAATGAACCTGGTAGAGCATCCCACACAAACGAATGCTCCACATGCGGGTTTCACATGGCAGCAACTCCACATTCACAGGCAACTTCAGCGCCACAACCATTTTCAGATAGCCCTCAATGCAAAGGCTCTAGACGCAAATATTGGTGTGAGAGCTAATTCAATTAAGGAAACACTGCATGTTGGTGAAGGGCATATTGAAGAAGGATCAGCCGAGTGGTTCTTGTGGGAGAACAACTCCATTTGGCTCACTAACTTCACACACCATCAGGCTTCCAAGCAGCTCTCAAGGAGACTCAGTTTTCACACTCTATGTTTACTGCCCTTTGAATGCATTATCTAGGAATGAACCTGGTAGAGCATCCCATACAAACGAATGCTCCACATGCGGGTTTCACATGCCACCAACTCCACATTCACAGGCAACTTCAGCGCCACAGCCGTTTTCAGATAGCCCTCAATGCAAAGGCTCTAGACGCAAATATTGGTGTGAGAGCTAATTCAATCAAGGAAACACTGCATGTTGGTGAAGGGCATATTGAAGAAGGATCAGCCGAGTGGTTCTTGTGGGAGAACAACTCCATTTGGCTCACTAACTTCACACACCATCAGGCTTCCAAGCAGCTCTCAAGGAAACTCAGTTTTCACACTCTATGCTTAGTGCTCTTTGAGTGCAGTATCTAGGAATGAACCTGGTAGAGCATCCCACACAAACGAATGCTCCACATGCGGGTTTCACATGCCACCAACTCCACATTCTCAGGCAACTTCAGCGCCACAGCCGTTTTCAGATAGCCCTCAATGCAAAGGCTCTAGACGCAAATATTGGTGTGAGAGCTAATTCAATCAAGGAAACACTGCATGTTGGTGAAGGGCATATTGAAGAAGGATCAGCCGAGTGGTTCTTGTGGGAGAACAACTCCATTTGGCTCACTAACTTCACACACCATCAGGCTTCCAAGCAGCTCTCAAGGAAACTCAGTTTTCACACTCTATGCTTATTGCCCTTTGAGTGCATTATCTAGGAATGAACCTGGTAGAGCATCCCACACAAACGAATGCTCCACATGCGGGTTTCACATGCCACCAACTCCACATTCACAGGCAACTTCAGCGCCACAGCCGTTTTCAGATAGCCCTCAATGCAAAGGCTCTAGACGCAAATATTGGTGTGAGAGCTAATTCAATCAAGGAAACACTGCATGTTGGTGAAGGGCATATTGAAGAAGGATCAGCCGAGTGGTTCCTGTGGGAGAACAACTCCATTTGGCTCACTAACGTCACACACCATCAGGCTTCCAAGCAGCTCTCAAGGAAACTCAGTTTTCACACTCTATGCTTAGTGCCCTTTGAGTGCATTATCTAGGAATGAACCTGGTAGAGCATCCCACACAAACGAATGCTCCACATGCGGGTTTCACATGCCACCAACTCCACATTCACAGGCAACTTCAGCGCCACAGCCGTTTTCAGATAGCCCTCAATGCAAAGGCTCTAGACGCAAATATTGGTGTGAGAGCTAATTCAATCAAGGAAACACTGCATGTTGGTGAAGGGCATATTGAAGAAGGATCAGCCGAGTGGTTCTTGTGGGAGAACAACTCCATTTGGCTCACTAACTTCACACACCATCAGGCTTCCAAGCAGCTCTCAAGGAAACTCAGTTTTCACACTCTATGCTTAGTGCCCTTTGTGTGCCTAGGACTGAAATGAAGCTTGGTCAGCATCCCACACAAACGAATGCTCCACATGCGGGTTTCACATGCCACCAACTCCACATTCACAGGCAACTTCAGCGCCACAGCCGTTTTCAGATAGCCCTCAATGCAAAGGCTCTAGACGCAAATATTGGTGTGAGAGCTAATTCAATCAAGGAAACACTGCATGTTGGTGAAGGGCATATTGAAGAAGGATCAGCCGAGTGGTTCTTGTGGGAGAACAACTCCATTTGGCTCACTAACTTCACAAACCATCAGGCTTCCAAGCAGCTCTCAAGGAAACTCAGTTTTCACACTCTATGCTTAGTGCTCATTGTGTGCCAAGGACTGAAGTGAAGCTTGGTCAGCATCCCACACAAACGAATGCTCCACATGCGGGTTTCACATGCCACCAACTCCACATTCACAGGCAACTTCAGCGCCACAGCCGTTTTCAGACAGTCCTCAATGCAAAGGCTCTAGACGCAAATATTGGTGTGAGAGCTAATTGAATCAAGGAAACACTGCATGTTGGTGAAGGGCATATTGAAGAAGGATCAGCCGAGTGGTTCTTGTGGGAGAACAACTCCATTTGGCTCACTAACTTCACACACCATCAGGCTTCCAAGCAGCTCTCAAGGAAACTCAGTTTTCACACTCTATGCTTAGTGCCCTTTGAGTGCATTATCTAGGAATGAACCTGGTAGAGCATCCCACACAAACGAATGCTCCACATGCGGGTTTCACATGCCACCAACTCCACATTCACAGGCAACTTCAGCGCCACAGCCGTTTTCAGATGGCCCTCAATGCAAAGGCTCTAGACGCAAATATTGGTGTGAGAGCTAATTCAATCAAGGAAACACTGCATGTTGGTGAAGGGCATATTGAAGAAGAATCAGCTGAGTGGTTCTTGTGGGAGAACAACTCCATTTGGCTCACTAACTTCACACACCATCAGGCTTCCAAGCAGCTCTCAAGGAAACTCAGTTTTCACACTCTATGCTTAGTGCCCTATGAGTGAATTATCTAGGAATGAACCTGGTAGAGCATCCCACACAAACGAATGCTCCACATGCGGGTTTCACATGCCACCAACTCCACATTCACAGGCAACTTCAGCGCCACAGCCGTTTTCAGATAGCCCTCAATGCAAAGGCTCTAGACGCAAATATTGGTGTGAGAGCTAATTCAATCAAGGAAACACTGCATGTTGGTGAAGGGCATATTGAAGAAGGATCAGCCGAGTGGTTCCTGTGGGAGAACAACTCCATTTGGCTCACTAACGTCACACACCATCAGGCTTCCAAGCAGCTCTCAAGGAAACTCAGTTTTCACATTCTATGCTTAGTGCCCTTTGAGTGCCTAGAACTGAAATGAAGCTTGGAGAGCATCCCACATAAACGAATGCTCCACATGCGGGTTTCACATGCCAGCAACTCCACATTCACAGGCAACTTCAGCGCCACAGCCGTTTTCAGATATCCCTCAATGCAAAGGCTCTAGACGCAAATATTGGTGTGAGAGCTAATTCAATCAAGGAAACATTGCATGTTGGTGAAGGGCATATTGAAGAAGGATCAGCCGAGTGGTTCTTGTGGGAGAACAACTCCATTTGGCTCACTAACTTCACACACCATCAGGCTTCCAAGCAGCTCTCAAGGAAACTCAGTTTTCACACTCTATGCTTAGTGCCCTTTGTATGGCTAGGACTGAAATGAACCTGGTAGAGCATCCCACACAAACGAATGCTCCACATGCGGGTTTCACATGCCACCAACTCCACATTCACAGGCAACTTCAGCGCCACAGCCGTTTTCAGATAGCCCTCAATGCAAAGGCTCTAGACGCAAATATTGGTGTGAGAGCTAATTCAATCAAGGAAACACTGCATGTTGGTGAAGGGCATATTGAAGAAGGATCAGCCGAGTGGTTCTTGTGGGAGAACAACTCCATTTGGCTCACTAACTTCACACACCATCAGGCTTCCAAGCAGCTCTCAAGGAAACTCAGTTTTCACACTCTATGCTTACTGCCCTTTGTGTGCCTAGGACTGAAATGAAGCTTGGTCAGCATCCCACACAAACGAATGCTCCACATGCGGGTTTCACATGCCACGAACTCCACATTCACAGGCAACTTCAGCGCCACAGCCGTTTTCAGATAGCCCTCAATGCAAAGGCTCTAGACGCAAATATTGGTGTGAGAGCTAATTCAATCAAGGAAACACTGCATGTTGGTGAAGGGCATATTGAAGAAGGATCAGCAGAGTGGTTCTTGTGGGAGAACAACTCCATTTGGCTCACTAACTTCACAAACCATCAGGCTTCCAAGCAGCTCTCAAGGAAACTCAGTTTTCACACTCTATGCTTAGTGCTCATTGTGTGCCTAGGACTGAAGTGAAGCTTGGTCAGCATCCCACACAAACGAATGCTCCACATGCGGGTTTCACATGCCACCAACTCCACATTCACAGGCAACTTCAGCGCCACAGCCGTTTTCAGACAGTACTCAATGCAAAGGCTGTAGACGCAAATATTGGTGTGAGAGCTAATTCAATCAAGGAAACACTGCATGTTGGTGAAGGGCATATTGAAGAAGGATCAGCCGAGTGGTTCTTGTGGGAGAACAACTCCATTTGGCTCACTAACTTCACACACCATCAGGCTTCCAAGACGCTCTCAAGGAAACTCAGTTTTCACACTCTATGCTAACTGCCCTTTGTGTGCCTAGGACTGAAATGAAGCTTGGTCAGCATCCCACACAAACGAATGCTCCACATGCGGGTTTCACATGCCACCAACTCCACATTCACAGGCAACTTCAGCGCCACAGCCGTTTTCAGATAGCCCTCAATGCAAAGGCTCTAGACGCAAATATTGGTGTGAGAGCTAATTCAATCAAGGAAACACTGCATGTTGGTGAAGGGCATATTGAAGAAGGATCAGCCGAGTGGTTCTTGTGGGAGAACAACTCCATTTGGTTCACTAACTTCACACACCATCAGGCTTCCAAGCAGCTCTCAAGGAAACTCAGTTGTCACACTGTATGCTTAGTGCTCATTGTGTGGATAGGACTGAAGTGAAGCTTGGTCAGCATCCCACACAAACGAATGCTCCACATGCGGGTTTCACATGCCACCAACTCCACATTCACAGGCAACTTCAGCGCCACAGCCGTTTTCAGATAGCCCTCAATGCAAAGGCTCTAGACGCAAATATTGGTGTGAGAGCTAATTCAATCAAGGAAACACTGCATGTTGGTGAAGGGCATATTGAAGAAGGATCAGCCGAGTGGTTCTTGTGGGAGAACAACTCCATTTGGCTCACTAACTTCACACACCATCAGGCTTCCAAGCAGCTCTCAAGGAAACTCAGTTTTCACACTCTATGCTTAGTGCCCTTTGTATGGCTAGGACTGAAATGAACCTGGTAGAGCATCCCACACAAACGAATGCTCCACATGCGGGTTTCACATGCCACCAACTCCACATTCACAGGCAACTTCAGCGCCACAGCCGTTTTCAGATAGCCCTCAATGCAAAGGCTCTAGACGCAAATATTGGTGTGAGAGCTAATTCAATCAAGGAAACACTGCATGTTGGTGAAGGGCATATTGAAGAAGGATCAGCTGAGTGGTTCTTGTGGGAGAACAACTCCATTTGGCTCACTAACTTCACACACCATGAGGCTTCCTAGCAGCTCTCAAGGAAACTCAGTTTTCACACTCTATGCTTAGTGCCCTTTGAGTGCATTATCTAGGAATGAACCTGGTAGAGCATCCCACACAAACGAATGCTCCACATGCGGGTTTCACATGCCACCAACTGCACATTCACAGGCAACTTCAGCGCCACAGCCGTTTTCAGATAGCCCTCAATGCAAAGGCTCTAGACGCAAATATTGGTGTGAGAGCTAATTCAATCAAGGAAACACTGCATGTTGGTGAAGGGCATATTGAAGAAGGATCAGCCGAGTGGTTCTTGTGGGAGAACAACTCCATTTGGCTCACTAACTTCACACACCATCAGGCTTCCAAGCAGCTCTCAAGGAAACTCAGTTTTCACACTCTATGCTTAGTGCCCTTTGAGTGCATTATCTAGGACTGAAATGAAGCTTGGTCAGCATCCCACACAAACGAATGCTCCACATGCGGGTTTCACATGCCACCAACTCCACATTCACAGGCAACTTCAGCGCCACAGCCGTTTTCAGATAACCCTCAATGCAAAGGCTCTAGACGCAAATATTGGTGTGAGAGCTAATTCAATCAAGGAAACACTGCATGTTGGTGAAGGGCATATTGAAGAAGGATCAGCCGAGTGGTTCTTGTGGGAGAACAACTCCATTTGGCTCACTAACTTCACACACCATCAGGCTTCCAAGCAGCTCTCACGGAAACTCAGTTTTCACACTCTATGCTTAGTGCTCTTTGAGTGCATTATCTTGGAATGAACCTGGTAGAGCATCCCACACAAACGAATGCTCCACATGCGGGTTTCACATGCCACCAACTCCACATTCACAGGCAACTTCAGCGCCACAGCCGTTTTCAGATAGCCCTCAATGCAAAGGCTCTAGACGCAAATATTGGTGTGAGAGCTAATTCAATCAAGGAAACACTGCATGTTGGTGAAGGGCATATTGAAGAAGGATCAGCCGAGTGGTTCTTGTGGGAGAACAACTCCTTTTGGCTCACTAACTTCACACACCATCAGGCTTCCAAGCAGCTCTCAAGGAAACTCAGTTTTCACACTCTATGCTTAGTGCCCTTTGTATGGCTAGGACTGAAATGAACCTGGTAGAGCATCCCACACAAACGAATGCTCCACATGCGGGTTTCACATGCCACCAACTCCACATTCACAGGCAACTTCAGCGCCACAGCCGTTTACAGATAGCCCTCAATGCAAAGGCTCTAGACGCAAATATTGGTGTGAGAGCTAATTCAATCAAGGAAACACTGCATGTTGGTGAAGGGCATATTGAAGAAGGATCAGCCGAGTGGTTCTTGTGGAAGAACAACTCCATTTGGCTCACTAACGTCACACACCATCAGGCTTCCAAGCAGCTCTCAAGGAGACTCAGTTTTCACACTCTATGTTTACTGCCCTTTGAATGCATTATCTAGGAATGAACCTGGTAGAGCATCCCATACAAACGAATGCTCCACATGCGGGTTTCACATGGCACCAACTGCACATTCACAGGCAACTTCAGCGCCACAGCCGTTTTCAGATAGCCCTCAATGCAAAGGCTCTAGACGCAAATATTGGTGTGAGAGCTAATTCAATCAAGGAAACACTGCATGTTGGTGAAGGGCATATTGAAGAAGGATCAGCCGAGTGGTTCTTGTGGGAGAACAACTCCATTTGGCTCACTAACTTCACACACCATCAGGCTTGCAAGCAGCTCTCAAGGAAACTCAGTTTTCACACTCTATGCTTAGTGCCCTTTGTATGGCTAGGACTGAAATGAACCTGGTAGAGCATTACACACAAACGAATGCTCCACATGCGGGTTTCACATGCCACCAACTCCACATTCACAGGCAACTTCAGCGCCACAGCCGTTTTCAGATAGCCCTCAATGCAAAGGCTCTAGACGCAAATATTGGTGTGAGAGCTAATTCAATCAAGGAAACACTGCATGTTGGTGAAGGGCATATTGAAAAAGGATCAGCCGAGTGGTTCTTGTGGGAGAACAACTCCATTTGGCTCACTAACTTCACACACCATGAGGCTTCCAAGCAGCTCTCAAGGAAACTCAGTTTTCACACTGTATGCTTAGTGCTCATTGTGTGCCTAGGACTGAAGTGAAGCTTGGTCAGCATCCAACACAAACGAATGCTCCACATGCGGGTTTCACATGCCACCAACTCCACATTCACAGGCAACTTCAGCGCCACAGCCGTTTTCAGATAGCCCTCAATGCAAAGGCTGTAGACGCAAATATTGGTGTGAGAGCTAATTCAATCAAGGAAACACTGCATGTTGGTGAAGGGCATATTGAAGAAGGATCAGCCGAGTGGTTCTTGTGGGAGAACAACTCCATTTGGCTCACTAACTTCACACACCATCAGGCTTCCAAGCAGCTCTCAAGGAAACTCAGTTTTCACACTCTATGCTTACTGCCCTTTGTGTGCCTAGGACTGAAATGAAGCTTGGTCAGCATCCCACACAAACGAATGCTCCACATGCGGGTTTCACATGCCACCAACTCCACATTCACAGGCAACTTCAGCGCCACAGCCGTTTTCAGATAACCCTCAATGCAAAGGCTCTAGACGCAAATATTGGTGTGAGAGCTAATTCAATCAAGGAAACACTGCATGTTGGTGAAGGGCATATTGAAGAAGGATCAGCCGAGTGGTTCTTGAGGGAGAACAATTCCATTTGGCTCACTAACTTCACACACCATGAGGCTTCCAAGCAGCTCTCAAGGAAACTCAGTTTTCACACTCTATGCTTAGTGCTCTTTGAGTGCATTATCTTGGAATGAACCTGGTAGAGCATCCCACACAAACGAATGCTCCACATGCGGGTTTCACATGCCAGCAACTCCACATTCACAGGCAACTTCAGCGCCACAGCCGTTTTCAGATAGCCCTCAATGCAAAGGCTCTAGACGCAAATATTGGTGTGAGAGCTAATTCAATCAAGGAAACACTGCATGTTGGTGAAGGGCATATTGAAGAAGGATCAGCCGAGTGGATCTTGTGGGAGAACAACTCCATTTGGCTAACTAACTTCACACACCATCAGGCTTCCAAGCAGCTCTCAAGGAAACTCAGTTTTCACACTCTATGCTTAGTGCTCTTTGTGTGCCTAGGACTGAAATGAAGCTTTGTCAGCATCCCACACAAACGAATGCTCCACATGCGGGTTTCACATGCCACCAACTCCACATTCACAGGCAACTTCAGCGCCACAGCCATTTTCAGATAGCCCTCAATGCAAAGGCTCTAGACGCAAATATTGGTGTGAGAGCTAATTCAATCAAGGAAACACTGCATGTTGGTGAAGGGCATATTGAAGAAGGATCAGCCGAGTGGTTCTTGTGGGAGAACAACTCCTTTTGGCTCACTAACTTCACACACCATCAGGCTTCCAAGCAGCTCTCAAGGAAACTCAGTTTTCACACTCTATGCTTAGTGCCCTTTGTATGGCTAGGACTGAAATGAACCTGGTAGAGCATCCCACACAAACGAATGCTCCACATGCGGGTTTCACATGCCACCAACTCCACATTCACAGGCAACTTCAGCGCCACAGCCGTTTTCAGATAGCCCTCAATGCAAAGGCTCTAGACGCAAATATTGGTGTGAGAGCTAATTCAATCAAGGAAACACTGCATGTTGGTGAAGGGCATATTGAAGAAGGATCAGCCGAGTGGTTCTTGTGGGAGAACAACTCCATTTGGCTCACTAACTTCACAAACCATCAGGCTTCCAAGCAGCTCTCAAGGAGACTCAGTTTTCACACTCTATGTTTACTGCCCTTTGAATGCATTATCTAGGAATGAACTTGGTAGAGCATCCCATACAAACGAATGCTCCACATGCGGGTTTCACATGCCACCAACTCCACATTCTCAGGCAACTTCAGCGCCACAGCCGTTTTCAGATAGCCCTCAATGCAAAGGCTCTAGACGCAAATATTGGTGTGAGAGCTAATTCAATCAAGGAAACACTGCATGTTGGTGAAGGGCATATTGAAGAAGGATCAGCCGAGTGGTTCTTGTGGGAGAACAACTCCATTTGGCTCACTAACTTCACACACCATCAGGCTTCCAAGCAGCTCTCAAGGAAACTCAGTATTCACACTCTATGCTTAGTGCTCTTTGAGTGCAGTATCTAGGAATGAACCTGGTAGAGCATCCCACACAAACGAATGCTCCACATGCGGGTTTCACATGCCACCAACTCCACATTCACAGGCAACTTCAGCGCCACAGCCGTTTTCAGATAGCCCTCAATGCAAAGGCTCTAGACGCAAATATTGGTGTGAGAGCTAATTCAATCAAGGAAACACTGCATGTTGGTGAAGGGCATATTGAAGAAGGATCAGCCGAGTGGTTCTTGTGGGAGAACAACTCCATTTGGCTCACTAACTTCACACACCATCAGGCTTCCAAGCAGCTCTCAAGGAAACTCAGTTTTCACACTCTATGCTTAGTGCTCTTTGAGTGCAGTATCTAGGAATGAACCTGGTAGAGCATCCCACACAAACGAATGCTCCACATGCGGGTTTCACATACCACCAACTCCACATTCACAGGCAACTTCAGCGCCACAGCCGTTTTCAGATAGCCCTCAATGCAAAGGCTCTAGACGCAAATATTGGTGTGAGAGCTAATTCAATCAAGGAAACACTGCATGTTGGTGAAGGGCATATTGAAGAAGGATCAGCCGAGTGGTTCTTGTGGGAGAACAACTCCATTTGGCTCACTAACTTCACACACCATCAGGCTTCCAAGCAGCTCTCAAGGAAACTCAGTTTTCACACTCTATGCTTAGTGTCCTTTGAGTGCATTATCTAGGAATGAACCTGGTAGAGCATCCCACACAAACGAATGCTCCACATGCGGGTTTCACATGCCACCAACTCCACATTCACAGGCAACTTCAGCGCCACAGCCGTTTTCAGATAGCCCTCAATGCAAAGGCTCTAGACGCAAATATTGGTGTGAGAGCTAATTCAATTAAGGAAACACTGCATGTTGGTGAAGGGCATATTGAAGAAGGATCAGCCGAGTGGTTCTTGTGGGAGAACAACTCCATTTGGCTCACTAACTTCACACACCATCAGGCTTCCAAGCAGCTCTCAAGGAAACTCAGTTTTCACACTCTATGCTTAGTGCCCTTTGAGTGCATTATCTAGGAATGAACCTGGTAGAGCATCCCACACAAACGAATGCTCCACATGCGGGTTTCACATGCCACCAACTCCACATTCACAGGCAACTTCAGCGCCACAGCCGTTTTCAGATAGCCCTCAATGCAAAGGCTCTAGACGCAAATATTGGTGTGAGAGCTAATTCAATCAAGGAAACACTGCATGTTGGTGAAGGGCATATTGAAGAAGGATCAGCCGAGTGGTTCTTGTGGGAGAACAACTCCATTTGGCTCACTAACTTCACACACCATCAGGCTTCCAAGCAACTCTCAAGGAAACTCAGTTTTCACACTCTATGCTTAGTGCCCTTTGAGTGCATTATCTAGGAATGAACCTGGTAGAGCATCCCACACAAACGAATGCTCCACATGCGGGTTTCACATGCCACCAACTCCACATTCACAGGCAACTTCAGCGCCACAGCCGTTTTCAGATAGCCCTCAATGCAAAGGCTCTAGACGCAAATATTGGTGTGAGAGCTAATTCAATCAAGGAAACACTGCATGTTGGTGAAGGGCATATTGAAGAAGGATCAGCCGAGTGGTTCCTGTGGGAGAACAACTCCATTTGGCTCACTAACGTCACACACCATCAGGCTTCCAAGCAGCTCTCAAGGAAACTCAGTTTTCACACTCTATGCTTAGTGCCCTTTGAGTGCATTATCTAGGAATGAACCTGGTAGAGCATCCCACACAAACGAATGCTCCACATGCGGGTTTCACATGCCACCAACTCCACATTCACAGGCAACTTCAGCGCCACAGCCGTTTTCAGATAGCCCTCAAAGCAAAGGCTCTAGACGCAAATATTGGTGTGAGAGCTAATTCAATCAAGGAAACACTGCATGTTGGTGAAGGGCATATTGAAGAAGGATCAGCCGAGTGGTTCTTGTGGGAGAACAACTCCATTTGGCTCACTAACTTCACACACCATCAGGCTTCCAAGCAGCTCTCAAGGAAACTCAGTTTTCACACTCTATGCTTAGTGCTCTTTGAGTGCAGTATCTAGGAATGAACCTGGTAGAGCATCCCACACAAACGAATGCTCCACATGCGGGTTTCACATGCCACCAACTCCACATTCACAGGCAACTTCAGCGCCACAGCCGTTTTCAGATAGCCCTCAATGCAAAGGCTCTAGACGCAAATATTGGTGTGAGAGCTAATTCAATCAAGGAAACACTGCATGTTGGTGAAGGGCATATTGAAGAAGGATCAGCCGAGTGGTTCTTGTGGGAGAACAACTCCATTTGGCTCACTAACTTCACACACCATCAGGCTTCCAAGCAGCTCTCAAGGAAACTCAGTTTTCACACTCTATGCATAGTGCTCTTTTTGTGCCTAGGACTGAAATGAAGCTTGGTAAGCATCCCACACAAACGAATGCTCCACATGCGGGTTTCACATGCCACCAACTCCACATTCACAGGCAACTTCAGCGCCACAGCCGTTTTCAGATAGCCCTCAATGCAAAGGCTCTAGACGCAAATATTGGTGTGAGAGCTAATTCAATCAAGGAAACACTGCATGTTGGTGAAGGGCATATTGAAGAAGGATCAGCCGAGTGGTTCTTGTGGGAGAACAACTCCATTTGGCTCACTAACTTCACACACCATCAGGCTTCCAAGCAACTCTCAAGGAAACTCAGTTTTCACACTCTATGCTTATTGCCCTTTGAGTGCATTATCTAGGAATGAACCTGGTAGAGCATCCCACACAAACGAATTCTCCACATGCGGGTTTCACATGCCACCAACTCCACATTCACAGGCAACTTCAGCGCCACAGCCGTTTTCAGATAGCCCTCAATGCAAAGGCTCTAGACGCAAATATTGGTGTGAGAGCTAATTCAATCAAGGAAACACTGCATGTTGGTGAAGGGCATATTGAAGAAGGATCAGCCGAGTGGTTCCTGTGGGAGAACAACTCCATTTGGCTCACTAACGTCACACACCATCAGGCTTCCAAGCAGCTCTCAAGGAAACTCAGTTTTCACACTCTATGCTTAGTGCCCTTTGAGTGCATTATCTAGGAATGAACCTGGTAGAGCATCCCACACAAACGAATGCTCCACATGCGGGTTTCACATGCCACCAACTCCACATTCACAGGCAACTTCAGCGCCACAGCCGTTTTCAGATAACCCTCAAAGCAAAGGCTCTAGACGCAAATATTGGTGTGAGAGCTAATTCAATCAAGGAAACACTGCATGTTGGTGAAGGGCATATTGAAGAAGGATCAGCCGAGTGGTTCTTGTGGGAGAACAACTCCATTTGGCTCACTAACTTCACACACCATCAGGCTTCCAAGCAGCTCTCAAGGAAACTCAGTTTTCACACTCTATGCTTAGTGCTCTTTGTGCCTGGGACTGAAATGAAGCTTGGTCAGCATCCCACACAAACAAATGCTCCACATGCGGGTTTCACATGCCACCAACTCCACATTCACAGGCAACTTCAGCGCCACAGCCGTTTTCAGATAGCCCTCAATGCAAAGGCTCTAGACGCAAATATTGGTGTGAGAGCTAATTCAATCAAAGAAACACTGCATGTTGGTGAAGGGCATATTGAAGAAGGATCAGCAGAGTGGTTCTTGTGGGAGAACAACTCCATTTGGCTCACTAACTTCACACACCATCAGGCTTCCAAGCAGCTCTCAAGGAAACTCAGTTTTCACACTCTATGCTTACTGCCCTTTGAGTGCATTATCTAGGAATGAACCTGGTAGAGCATCCCACACAAACGAATGCTCCACATGCGGGTTTCACATGCCACCAACTCCACATTCACAGGCAACTTCAGCGCCACAGTCGTTTTCAGATAGCCCTCAATGCAAAGGCTCTAGACGCAAATATTGGTGTGAGAGCTAATTCAATCAAGGAAACACTGCATGTAGGTGAAGGGCATATTGAAGAAGGATCAGCCGAGTGGATCTTGTGGGAGAACAACTCCATTTGGCTCACTAACTTCACACACCATCAGGCTTCCTAGCATCTCTCAAGGAAACTCAGTTTTCACACTCTATGCTTAGTGCCCTTTGAGTGCATTATCTAGGAATGAACCTGGTAGAGCATCCCACACAAACGAATGCTCCACATGCGGGTTTCACATGCCACCAACTCCACATTCACAGGCAACTTCAGCGCCACAGCCGTTTTCAGATAGCCCTCAATGCAAAGGCTCTAGACGCAAATATTGGTGTGAGAGCTAATTCAATCAAGGAAACACTGCATGTTGGTGAAGGGCATATTGAAGAAGGATCAGCCGAGTGGTTCTTGTGGGAGAACAACTCCATTTGGCTCACTAACTTCACACACCATCAGGCTTCCAAGCAGCTCTCAAGGAAACTCAGTTTTCACACTCTATGCTTAGTGCTCTTTGTGCCTGGGACTGAAATGAAGCTTGGTCAGCATCCCACACAAACAAATGCTCCACATGCGGGTTTCACATGCCACCAACTCCACATTCACAGGCAACTTCAGCGCCACAGCCGTTTTCAGATAGCCCTCAATGCAAAGGCTCTAGACGCAAATATTGGTGTGAGAGCTAATTCAATCAAAGAAACACTGCATGTTGGTGAAGGGCATATTGAAGAAGGATCAGCAGAGTGGTTCTTGTGGGAGAACAACTCCATTTGGCTCACTAACTTCACACACCATCAGGCTTCCAAGCAGCTCTCAAGGAAACTCAGTTTTCACACTCTATGCTTAGTGCCCTTTGAGTGCATTATCTAGGAATGAACCTGGTAGAGCATCCCACACAAACGAATGCTCCACATGCGGGTTTCACATGCCACCAACTCCACATTCACAGGCAACTTCAGCGCCACAGTCGTTTTCAGATAGCCCTCAATGCAAAGGCTCTAGACGCAAATATTGGTGTGAGAGCTAATTCAATCAAGGAAACACTGCATGTAGGTGAAGGGCATATTGAAGAAGGATCAGCCGAGTGGATCTTGTGGGAGAACAACTCCATTTGGCTCACTAACTTCACACACCATCAGGCTTCCTAGCATCTCTCAAGGAAACTCAGTTTTCACACTCTATGCTTATTGCCCTTTGAGTGCATTATCTAGGAATGAACCTGGTAGAGCATCCCACACAAACGAATTCTCCACATGCGGGTTTCACATGCCACCAACTCCACATTCACAGGCAACTTCAGCGCCACAGCCGTTTTCAGATAGCCCTCAATGCAAAGGCTCTAGACGCAAATATTGGTGTGAGAGCTAATTCAATCAAGGAAACACTGCATGTTGGTGAAGGGCATATTGAAGAAGGATCAGCCGAGTGGTTCCTGTGGGAGAACAACTCCATTTGGCTCACTAACGTCACACACCATCAGGCTTCCAAGCAGCTCTCAAGGAAACTCAGTTTTCACACTCTATGCTTAGTGCCCTTTGAGTGCATTATCTAGGAATGAACCTGGTAGAGCATCCCACACAAATGAATGCTCCACATGCGGGTTTCACATGCCACCAACTCCACATTCACAGGCAACTTCAGCGCCACAGCCGTTTTCAGATAGCCCTCAAAGCAAAGGCTCTAGACGCAAATATTGGTGTGAGAGCTAATTCAATCAAGGAAACACTGCATGTTGGTGAAGGGCATATTGAAGAAGGATCAGCCGAGTGGTTCTTGTGGGAGAACAACTCCATTTGGCTCACTAACTTCACACACCATCAGGCTTCCAAGCAGCTCTCAAGGAAACTCAGTTTTCACACTCTATGCTTAGTGCTCTTTGTGCCTGGGACTGAAATGAAGCTTGGTCAGCATCCCACACAAACAAATGCTCCACATGCGGGTTTCACATGCCACCAACTCCACATTCACAGGCAACTTCAGCGCCACAGCCCTTTTCAGATAGCCCTCAATGCAAAGGCTCTAGACGCAAATATTGGTGTGAGAGCTAATTCAATCAAAGAAACACTGCATGTTGGTGAAGGGCATATTGAAGAAGGATCAGCAGAGTGGTTCTTGTGGGAGAACAACTCCATTTGGCTCACTAACTTCACACACCATCAGGCTTCCAAGCAGCTCTCAAGGAAACTCAGTTTTCACACTCTATGCTTAGTGCCCTTTGAGTGCATTATCTAGGAATGAACCTGGTAGAGCATCCCACACAAACGAATGCTCCACATGCGGGTTTCACATGCCACCAACTCCACATTCACAGGCAACTTCAGCGCCACAGTCGTTTTCAGATAGCCCTCAATGCAAAGGCTCTAGACGCAAATATTGGTGTGAGAGCTAATTCAATCAAGGAAACACTGCATGTAGGTGAAGGGCATATTGAAGAAGGATCAGCCGAGTGGATCTTGTGGGAGAACAACTCCATTTGGCTCACTAACTTCACACACCATCAGGCTTCCAAGCAGCTCTCAAGGAAACTCAGTTTTCACACTCTATGCTTAGTGCTCTTTGTGTGCCTAGGACTGAAATGAAGCTTGGTCAGCATCCCACACAAACGAATGCTCCACATGCGGGTTTCACATGCCACCAACTCCACATTCACAGGCAACTTCAGCGCCACAGCCGTTTACAGATAGCCCTCAAAGCAAAGGCTCTAGACGCAAATATTGGTGTGAGAGCTAATTCAATCAAGGAAACACTGCATGTTGGTGAAGGGCATATTGAAGAAGGATCAGCCGAGTGGTTCTTGTGGGAGAACAACTCCATTTGGTTCACTAACTTCACACACCATCAGGCTTCCAAGCAGCTCTCAAGGAAACTCAGTTTTCACACTCTATGCTTAGTGCCCTTTGAGTGCATTATCTAGGAATGAACCTGGTAGAGCATCCCACACAAACGAATGCTCCACATGCGGGTTTCACATGGCAGCAACTCCACATTCACAGGCAACTTCAGCGCCACAGCCGTTTTCAGATAGCCCTCAATGCAAAGGCTCTAGACGCAAATATTGGTGTGAGAGCTAATTCAATCAAGGAAACACTGCATGTTGGTGAAGGGCATATTGAAGAAGGATCAGCCGAGTGGTTCTTGTGGGAGAACAACTCCATTTGGCTCACTAACTTCACACACCATCAGGCTTCCAAGCAGCTCTCAAGGAGACTCAGTTTTCACACTCTATGTTTAGTGCCCTTTGAATGCATTATGTAGGAATGAACCTGGTAGAGCATCCCATACAAACGAATGCTCCACATGCGGGTTTCACATGCCACCAACTCCACATTCACAGGCAAATTCAGCGCCACAGCCGTTTTCAGATAGCCCTCAATGCAAAGGCTCTAGACGCAAATATTGGTGTGAGAGCTAATTCAATCAAGGAAACACTGCATGTTGGTGAAGGGCATATTGAAGAAGGATCAGCCGAGTGGTTCTTGTGGGAGAACAACTCCATTTGGCTCACTAACTTCACACACCATCAGGCTTCCAAGCAGCTCTCAAGGAAACTCAGTTTTCACACTCTATGCTTAGTGCTCTTTGTGTGCCTAGGACTGAAATGAAGCTTGGTCAGCATCCCACACAAACGAATGCTCCACGTGCGGGTTTCACATGGCAGCAACTCCACATTCACAGGCAACTTCAGCGCCACAGCCGTTTTCAGATAGCCCTCAATGCAAAGGCTCTAGACGCAAATATTGGTGTGAGAGCTAATTCAATCAAGGAAACACTGCATGTTGGTGAAGGGCATATTGAAGAAGGATCAGCCGATTGGTTCTTGTGGGAGAACAACTCCTTTTGGCTCACTAACTTCACACACCATCAGGCTTCCAAGCAGCTCTCAAGGAAACTCAGTTTTCACACTCTATGCTTAGTGCCCTTTGAGTGCCTAGGACTGAAATGAACCTGGTAGAGCATCCCACACAAACGAATGCTCCACATGCGGGTTTCACATGCCACCAACTCCACATTCACAGGCAACTTCAGCGCCACAGCCGTTTACAGATAGCCCTCAAAGCAAAGGCTCTAGACGCAAATATTGGTGTGAGAGCTAATTCAATCAAGGAAACACTGCATGTTGGTGAAGGGCATATTGAAGAAGGATCAGCCGAGTGGTTCTTGTGGGAGAACAACTCCATTTGGCTCACTAACTTCACACACCATCAGGCTTCCAAGCAGCTCTCAAGGAAACTCAGTTTTCACACTCTATGCTTAGTGCCCTTTGAGTGCATTATCTAGGAATGAACCTGGTAGAGCATCCCACACAAACGAATGCTCCACATGCGGGTTTCACATGCCACCAACTCCACATTCACAGGCAACTTCAGCGCCACAGCCGTTTTCAGATAGCCCTCAATGCAAAGGCTCTAGACGCAAATATTGGTGTGAGAGCTAATTCAATCAAGGAAACACTGCATGTTGGTGAAGGGCATATTGAAGAAGGATCAGCCGAGTGGTTCTTGTGGGAGAACAACTCCAATTTTGGCTCGACTAACTTCACACACCATCAGGCTTCCAAGCAGCTCTCAAGGAAACTCAGTTTTCACACTCTATGCATAGTGCTCTTTTTGTGCCTAGGACTGAAATGAAGCTTGGTAAGCATCCCACACAAACGAATGCTCCACATGCGGGTTTCACATGCCACCAACTCCACATTCACAGGCAACTTCAGCGCCACAGCCGTTTTCAGATAGCCCTCAATGCAAAGGCTCTAGACGCAAATATTGGTGTGAGAGCTAATTCAATCAAGGAAACACTGCATGTTGGTGAAGGGCATATTGAAGAAGGATCAGCCGAGTGGTTCTTGTGGGAGAACAACTCCATTTGGCTCACTAACTTCACACACCATCAGGCTTCCAAGCAGCTCTCAAGGAAACTCAGTTTTCACACTCTATGCTTAGTGCCCTTTGTGTGCCTAGGACTGAAATGAAGCTTGGTGAGCATCCCACACAAACGAATGCTCCACTTGCGGGTTTCACATGCCACCAACTCCACATTCACAGGCAACTTCAGCGCCACAGCCGTTTTCAGATAGCCCTCAAAGCAAAGGCTCTAGACGCAAATATTGGTGTGAGAGCTAATTCAATCAAGGAAACACTGCATGTTGGTGAAGGGCATATTGAAGAAGGATCAGCCGAGTGGTTCTTGTGGGAGAACAACTCCATTTGGCTCACTAACTTCACACACCATCAGGCTTCCAAGCAGCTCTCAAGGAAACTCAGTTTTCACACTCTATGCTTAGTGCTCTTTGTGCCTGGGACTGAAATGAAGCTTGGTCAGCATCCCACACAAACAAATGCTCCACATGCGGGTTTCACATGCCACCAACTCCACATTCACAGGCAACTTCAGCGCCACAGCCGTTTTCAGATAGCCCTCAATGCAAAGGCTCTAGACGCAAATATTGGTGTGAGAGCTAATTCAATCAAAGAAACACTGCATGTTGGTGAAGGGCATATTGAAGAAGGATCAGCAGAGTGGTTCTTGTGGGAGAACAACTCCATTTGGCTCACTAACTTCACACACCATCAGGCTTCCAAGCAGCTCTCAAGGAAACTCAGTTTTCACACTCTATGCTTAGTGCCCTTTGAGTGCATTATCTAGGAATGAACCTGGTAGAGCATCCCACACAAACGAATGCTCCACATGCGGGTTTCACATGCCACCAACTCCACATTCACAGGCAACTTCAGCGCCACAGTCGTTTTCAGATAGCCCTCAATGCAAAGGCTCTAGACGCAAATATTGGTGTGAGAGCTAATTCAATCAAGGAAACACTGCATGTAGGTGAAGGGCATATTGAAGAAGGATCAGCCGAGTGGATCTTGTGGGAGAACAACTCCATTTGGCTCACTAACTTCACACACCATCAGGCTTCCTAGCATCTCTCAAGGAAACTCAGTTTTCACACTCTATGCTTAGTGCCGTTTGAGTGCCTAGGACTGAAATGAAGCTTGGTCAGCATCCCACACAAACGAATGCTCCACATGCGGGTTTCACATGCCACCAACTCCACATTCACAGGCAACTTCAGCGCCACAGCCGTTTACAGATAGCCCTCAAAGCAAAGGCTCTAGACGCAAATATTGGTGTGAGAGCTAATTCAATCAAGGAAACACTGCATGTTGGTGAAGGGCATATTGAAGAAGGATCAGCCGAGTGGTTCTTGTGGGAGAACAACTCCATTTGGTTCACTAACTTCACACACCATCAGGCTTCCAAGCAGCTCTCAAGGAAACTCAGTTTTCACACTCTATGCTTAGTGCCCTTTGAGTGCATTATCTAGGAATGAACCTGGTAGAGCATCCCACACAAACGAATGCTCCACATGCGGGTTTCACATGGCAGCAACTCCACATTCACAGGCAACTTCAGCGCCACAGCCGTTTTCAGATAGCCCTCAATGCAAAGGCTCTAGACGCAAATATTGGTGTGAGAGCTAATTCAATCAAGGAAACACTGCATGTTGGTGAAGGGCATATTGAAGAAGGATCAGCCGAGTGGTTCTTGTGGGAGAACAACTCCATTTGGCTCACTAACTTCACACACCATCAGGCTTCCAAGCAGCTCTCAAGGAGACTCAATTTTCACACTCTATGTTTAGTGCCCTTTGAATGCATTATGTAGGAATGAACCTGGTAGAGCATCCCATACAAACGAATGCTCCACATGCGGGTTTCACATGCCACCAACTCCACATTCACAGGCAAATTCAGCGCCACAGCCGTTTTCAGATAGCCCTCAATGCAAAGGCTCTAGACGCAAATATTGGTGTGAGAGCTAATTCAATCAAGGAAACACTGCATGTTGGTGAAGGGCATATTGAAGAAGGATTAGCCGAGTGGTTCTTGTGGGAGAACAACTCCATTTGGCTCACTAACTTCACACACCATCAGGCTTCCAAGCAGCTCTCAAGGAAACTCAGTTTTCACACTCTATGCTTAGTGCTCTTTGTGTGCCTAGGACTGAAATGAAGCTTGGTCAGCATCCCACACAAACGAATGCTCCACGTGCGGGTTTCACATGGCAGCAACTCCACATTCACAGGCAACTTCAGCGCCACAGCCGTTTTCAGATAGCCCTCAATGCAAAGGCTCTAGACGCAAATATTGGTGTGAGAGCTAATTCAATCAAGGAAACACTGCATGTTGGTGAAGGGCATATTGAAGAAGGATCAGCCGAGTGGTTCTTGTGGGAGAACAACTCCTTTTGGCTCACTAACTTCACACACCATCAGGCTTCCAAGCAGCTCTCAAGGAAACTCAGTTTTCACACTCTATGCTTAGTGCCCTTTGAGTGCCTAGGACTGAAATGAACCTGGTAGAGCATCCCACACAAACGAATGCTCCACATGCGGGTTTCACATGCCACCAACTCCACATTCACAGGCAACTTCAGCGCCACAGCCGTTTTCAGATAGCCCTCAAAGCAAAGGCTCTAGACGCAAATATTGGTGTGAGAGCTAATTCAATCAAGGAAACACTGCATGTTGGTGAAGGGCATATTGAAGAAGGATCAGCCGAGTGGTTCTTGTGGGAGAACAACTCCATTTGGCTCACTAACTTCACACACCATCAGGCTTCCAAGCAGCTCTCAAGGAAACTCAGTTTTCACACTCTATGCATAGTGCTCTTTTTGTGCCTAGGACTGAAATGAAGCTTGGTAAGCATCCCACACAAACGAATGCTCCACATGCGGGTTTCACATGCCACCAACTCCACATTCACAGGCAACTTCAGCGCCACAGCCGTTTTCAGATAGCCCTCAATGCAAAGGCTCTAGACGCAAATATTGGTGTGAGAGCTAATTCAATCAAGGAAACACTGCATGTTGGTGAAGGGCATATTGAAGAAGGATCAGCCGAGTGGTTCTTGTGGGAGAACAACTCCATTTGGCTCACTAACTTCACACACCATCAGGCTTCCAAGCAACTCTCAAGGAAACTCAGTTTTCACACTCTATGCTTAGTGCCCTTTGAGTGCATTATCTAGGAATGAACCTGGTAGAGCATCCCACACAAACGAATGCTCCACATGCGGGTTTCACATGCCACCAACTCCACATTCACAGGCAACTTCAGCGCCACAGCCGTTTTCAGATAGCCCTCAATGCAAAGGCTCTAGACGCAAATATTGGTGTGAGAGCTAATTCAATCAAGGAAACACTGCATGTTGGTGAAGGGCATATTGAAGAAGGATCAGCCGAGTGGTTCCTGTGGGAGAACAACTCCATTTGGCTCACTAACGTCACGCACCATCAGGCTTCCAAGCAGCTCTCAAGGAAACTCAGTTTTCACACTCTATGCTTAGTGCCCTTTGAGTGCATTATCTAGGAATGAACCTGGTAGAGCATCCCACACAAACGAATGCTCCACATGCGGGTTTCACATGCCACCAACTCCACATTCACAGGCAACTTCAGCGCCACAGCCGTTTTCAGATAGCCCTCAAAGCAAAGGCTCTAGACGCAAATATTGGTGTGAGAGCTAATTCAATCAAGGAAACACTGCATGTTGGTGAAGGGCATATTGAAGAAGGATCAGCCGAGTGGTTCTTGTGGGAGAACAACTCCATTTGGCTCACTAACTTCACACACCATCAGGCTTCCAAGCAGCTCTCAAGGAAACTCAGTTTTCACACTCTATGCTTAGTGCTCTTTGTGCCTGGGACTGAAATGAAGCTTGGTCAGCATCCCACACAAACAAATGCTCCACATGCGGGTTTCACATGCCACCAACTCCACATTCACAGGCAACTTCAGCGCCACAGCCGTTTTCAGATAGCCCTCAATGCAAAGGCTCAGGACGCAAATATTGGTGTGAGAGCTAATTCAATCAAGGAAACACTGCATGTTGGTGAAGGGCATATTGAAGAAGGATCAGCCGAGTGGTTCTTGTGGGAGAACAACTCCATTTGGCTCACTAACTTCACACACCATCAGGCTTCCAAGCAGCTCTCAAGGAAACTCAGTTTTCACACTCTATGCTTAGTGCCCTTTCTTTGGCTACGAGTGAAATGAACCTGGTAGAGCATCCCACACAAACGAATGCTCCACATGCGGGTTTCACATGCCACCAACTCCACATTCACAGGCAACTTCAGCGCCACAGCCGTTTTCAGATAGCCCTCAATGCAAAGGCTCTAGACGCAAATATTGGTGTGAGAGCTAATTCAATCAAAGAAACACTGCATGTTGGTGAAGGGCATATTGAAGAAGGATCAGCAGAGTGGTTCTTGTGGGAGAACAACTCCATTTGGCTCACTAACTTCACACACCATCAGGCTTCCAAGCAGCTCTCAAGGAAACTCAGTTTTCACACTCTATGCTTAGTGCTCTTTGTGTGCCTAGGACTGAAATGAAGCTTGGTCAGCATCCCACACAAACGAATGCTCCACATGCGGGTTTCACATGCCACCAACTCCACATTCACAGGCAACTTCAGCGCCACAGCCGTTTACAGATAGCCCTCAAAGCAAAGGCTCTAGACGCAAATATTGGTGTGAGAGCTAATTCAATCAAGGAAACACTGCATGTTGGTGAAGGGCATATTGAAGAAGGATCAGCCGAGTGGTTCTTGTGGGAGAACAACTCCATTTGGTTCACTAACTTCACACACCATCAGGCTTCCAAGCAGCTCTCAAGGAAACTCAGTTTTCACACTCTATGCTTAGTGCCCTTTGAGTGCATTATCTAGGAATGAACCTGGTAGAGCATCCCACACAAACGAATGCTCCACATGCGGGTTTCACATGGCAGCAACTCCACATTCACAGGCAACTTCAGCGCCACAGCCGTTTTCAGATAGCCCTCAATGCAAAGGCTCTAGACGCAAATATTGGTGTGAGAGCTAATTCAATCAAGGAAACACTGCATGTTGGTGAAGGGCATATTGAAGAAGGATCAGCCGAGTGGTTCTTGTGGGAGAACAACTCCATTTGGCTCACTAACTTCACACACCATCAGGCTTCCAAGCAGCTCTCAAGGAGACTCAGTTTTCACACTCTATGTTTAGTGCCCTTTGAATGCATTATGTAGGAATGAACCTGGTAGAGCATCCCATACAAATGAATGCTCCACATGCGGGTTTCACATGCCACCAACTCCACATTCACAGGCAACTTCAGCGCCACAGCCGTTTTCAGATAGCCCTCAATGCAAAGGCTCTAGACGCAAATATTGGTGTGAGAGCTAATTCAATCAAGGAAACACTGCATGTTGGTGAAGGGCATATTGAAGAAGGATCAGCCGAGTGGTTCTTGTGGGAGAACAACTCCATTTGGCTCACTAACTTCACACACCATCAGGCTTCCAAGCAGCTCTCAAGGAAACTCAGTTTTCACACTCTATGCTTAGTGCTCTTTGTGTGCCTAGGACTGAAATGAAGCTTGGTCAGCATCCCACACAAACGAATGCTCCACATGCGGGTTTCACATGCCACCAACTCCACATTCACAGGCAACTTCAGCGCCACAGCCGTTTACAGATAGCCCTCAAAGCAAAGGCTCTAGACGCAAATATTGGTGTGAGAGCTAATTCAATCAAGGAAACACTGCATGTTGGTGAAGGGCATATTGAAGAAGGATCAGCCGAGTGGTTCTTGTGGGAGAACAACTCCATTTGGTTCACTAACTTCACACACCATCAGGCTTCCAAGCAGCTCTCAAGGAAACTCAGTTTTCACAGTCTATGCTTAGTGCCCTTTGAGTGCATTATCTAGGAATGAACCTGGTAGAGCATCCCACACAAACGAATGCTCCACATGCGGGTTTCACATGGCAGCAACTCCACATTCACAGGCAACTTCAGCGCCACAGCCGTTTTCAGATAGCCCTCAATGCAAAGGCTCTAGACGCAAATATTGGTGTGAGAGCTAATTCAATCAAGGAAACACTGCATGTTGGTGAAGGGCATATTGAAGAAGGATCAGCCGAGTGGTTCTTGTGGGAGAACAACTCCATTTGGCTCACTAACTTCACACACCATCAGGCTTCCAAGCAGCTCTCAAGGAGACTCAGTTTTCACACTCTATGCTTAGTGCCCTTTGAATGCATTATGTAGGAATGAACCTGGTAGAGCATCCCATACAAACGAATGCTCCACATGCGGGTTTCACATGCCACCAACTCCACATTCACAGGCAACTTCAGCGCCACAGCCGTTTTCAGATAGCCCTCAATGCAAAGGCTCTAGACGCAAATATTGGTGTGAGAGCTAATTCAATCAAGGAAACACTGCATGTTGGTGAAGGGCATATTGAAGAAGGATCAGCCGAGTGGTTCTTGTGGGAGAACAACTCCATTTGGCTCACTAACTTCACACACCATCAGGCTTCCAAGCAGCTCTCAAGGAAACTCAGTTTTCACACTCTATGCTTAGTGCTCTTTGTGTGCCTAGGACTGAAATGAAGCTTGGTCAGCATCCCACACAAACGAATGCTCCACGTGCGGGTTTCACATGGCAGCAACTCCACATTCACAGGCAACTTCAGCGCCACAGCCGTTTTCAGATAGCCCTCAATGCAAAGGCTCTAGACGCAAATATTGGTGTGAGAGCTAATTCAATCAAGGAAACACTGCATGTTGGTGAAGGGCATATTGAAGAAGGATCAGCCGAGTGGTTCTTGTGGGAGAACAACTCCTTTTGGCTCACTAACTTCACACACCATCAGGCTTCCAAGCAGCTCTCAAGGAAACTCAGTTTTCACACTCTATGCTTAGTGCCCTTTGAGTGCCTAGGACTGAAATGAACCTGGTAGAGCATCCCACACAAACGAATGCTCCACATGCGGGTTTCACATGCCACCAACTCCACATTCACAGGCAACTTCAGTGCCACAGCCGTTTTCAGATAGCCCTCAAAGCAAAGGCTCTAGACGCAAATATTGGTGTGAGAGCTAATTCAATCAAGGAAACACTGCATGTTGGTGAAGGGCATATTGAAGAAGGATCAGCCGAGTGGTTCTTGTGGGAGAACAACTCCATTTGGCTCACTAACTTCACACACCATCAGGCTTCCAAGCAGCTCTCAAGGAAACTCAGTTTTCACACTCTATGCTTAGTGCTCTTTGTGTGCCTAGGACTGAAATGAAGCTTGGTCAGCATCCCACACAAACGAATGCTCCACGTGCGGGTTTCACATGGCAGCAACTCCACATTCACAGGCAACTTCAGCGCCACAGCCGTTTTCAGATAGCCCTCAATGCAAAGGCTCTAGACGCAAATATTGGTGTGAGAGCTAATTCAATCAAGGAAACACTGCATGTTGGTGAAGGGCATATTGAAGAAGGATCAGCCGAGTGGTTCTTGTGGGAGATCAACTCCATTTGGCTCACTAACTTCACACACCATCAGGCTTCCAAGCAGCTCTCAAGGAAACTCAGTTTTCACACTCTATGCTTAGTGCCCTTTGAGTGCCTAGGACTGAAATGAACCTGGTAGAGCATCCCACACAAACGAATGCTCCACATGCGGGTTTCACATGCCACCAACTCCACATTCACAGGCAACTTCAGCGCCACAGCCGTTTTCAGATAGCCCTCAAAGCAAAGGCTCTAGACGCAAATATTGGTGTGAGAGCTAATTCAATCAAGGAAACACTGCATGTTGGTGAAGGGCATATTGAAGAAGGATCAGCCGAGTGGTTCTTGTGGGAGAACAACTCCATTTGGCTCAATAACTTCACACACCATCAGGCTTCCAAGCAGCTCTCAAGGAAACTCAGTTTTCACACTCTATGCTTAGTGCTCTTTGTGCCTGGGACTGAAATGAAGCTTGGTCAGCATCCCACACAAACAAATGCTCCACATGCGGGTTTCACATGCCACCAACTCCACATTCACAGGCAACTTCAGCGCCACAGCCGTTTTCAGATAGCCCTCAATGCAAAGGCTCTAGACGCAAATATTGGTGTGAGAGCTAATTCAATCAAGGAAACACTGCATGTTGGTGAAGGGCATATTGAAGAAGGATCAGCAGAGTGGTTCTTGTGGGAGAACAACTCCATTTGGCTCACTAACTTCACACACCATCAGGCTTCCAAGCAGCTCTCAAGGAAACTCAGTTTTCACACTCTATGCTTAGTGCCCTTTCTTTGGCTACGAGTGAAATGAACCTGGTAGAGCATCCCACACAAACGAATGCTCCACATGCGGGTTTCACATGCCACCAACTCCACATTCACAGGCAACTTCAGCGCCACAGCCGTTTTCAGATAGCCCTCA
Source organism: Ochotona princeps (assembly GCF_030435755.1). Classification (NCBI taxonomy): domain Eukaryota; kingdom Metazoa; phylum Chordata; class Mammalia; order Lagomorpha; family Ochotonidae; genus Ochotona; species Ochotona princeps. The sequence goes on along the minus strand of NW_026699195.1, from coordinate 94,750 downwards.
ATGCAAAGGCTCTAGACGCAAATATTGGTGTGAGAGCTAATTCAATCAAAGAAACACTGCATGTTGGTGAAGGGCATATTGAAGAAGGATCAGCAGAGTGGTTCTTGTGGGAGAACAACTCCATTTGGCTCACTAACTTCACACACCATCAGGCTTCCAAGCAGCTCTCAAGGAAACTCAGTTTTCACACTCTATGCTTAGTGCCCTTTGAGTGCATTATCTAGGAATGAACCTGGTAGAGCATCCCACACAAACGAATGCTCCACATGCGGGTTTCACATGCCACCAACTCCACATTCACAGGCAACTTCAGCGCCACAGTCGTTTTCAGATAGCCCTCAATGCAAAGGCTCTAGATGCAAATATTGGTGTGAGAGCTAATTCAATCAAGGAAACACTGCATGTAGGTGAAGGGCATATTGAAGAAGGATCAGCCGAGTGGATCTTGTGGGAGAACAACTCCATTTGGCTCACTAACTTCACACACCATCAGGCTTCCAAGCAGCTCTCAAGGAAACTCAGTTTTCACACTCTATGCTTAGTGCTCTTTGTGTGCCTAGGACTGAAATGAAGCTTGGTCAGCATCCCACACAAACGAATGCTCCACATGCGGGTTTCACATGCCACCAACTCCACATTCACAGGCAACTTCAGCGCCACAGCCGTTTTCAGATAGCCCTCAATGCAAAGGCTCTAGACGCAAATATTGGTGTGAGAGCTAATTCAATCAAGGAAACACTGCATGTTGGTGAAGGGCATATTGAAGAAGGATCAGCAGAGTGGTTCTTGTGGGAGAACAACTCCTTTTGGCTCACTAACTTCACACACCATCAGGCTTCCAAGCAGCTCTCAAGGAAACTCAGTTTTCACACTCTATGCTTAGTGCCCTTTGAGTGCATTATCTAGGAATGAACCTGGTAGAGCATCCCACACAAACGAATGCTCCACATGCGGGTTTCACATGCCACCAACTCCACATTCACAGGCAACTTCAGCGCCACAGCCGTTTACAGATAGCCCTCAAAGCAAAGGCTCTAGACGCAAATATTGGTGTGAGAGCTAATTCAATCAAGGAAACACTGCATGTTGGTGAAGGGCATATTGAAGAAGGATCAGCCGAGTGGTTCTTGTGGGAGAACAACTCCATTTGGCTCACTAACTTCACACACCATCAGGCTTCCAAGCAGCTCTCAAGGAAACTCAGTTTTCACACTCTATACTTAGTGCTCCTTGTGTGCCTAGGACTGAAATGAAGCTTGGTCAGCATCCCACACAAACGAATGCTCCACGTGCGGGTTTCACATGGCAGCAACTCCACATTCACAGGCAACTTCAGCGCCACAGCCGTTTTCAGATAGCCCTCAATGCAAAGGCTCTAGACGCAAATATAGGTGTGAGAGCTAATTCAATCAAGGAAACACTGCATGTTGGTGAAGGGCATATTGAAGAAGGATCAGCCGAGTGGTTCTTGTGGGAGAACAACTCCATTTGGCTCACTAACTTCACACACCATCAGGCTTCCAAGCAGCTCTCAAGGAAACTCAGTTTTCACACTCTATGCTTAGTGCCCTTTTAGTGCCTAGGACTGAAATGAACCTGGTAGAGCATCCCACACAAACGAATGCTCCACATGCGGGTTTCACATGCCACCAACTCCACATTCACAGGCAACTTCAGCGCCACAGCCGTTTTCAGATAGCCCTCAAAGCAAAGGCTCTAGACGCAAATATTGGTGTGAGAGCTAATTCAATCAAGGAAACACTGCATGTTGGTGAAGGGCATATTGAAGAAGGATCAGCCGAGTGGTTCTTGTGGGAGAACAACTCCATTTGGCTCACTAACTTCACACACCATCAGGCTTCCAAGCAGCTCTCAAGGAAACTCAGTTTTCACACTCTATGCTTAGTGCCCTTTGAGTGCATTATCTAGGAATAAACCTGGTAGAGCATGCCACACAAACGAATGCTCCACATGCGGGTTTCACATGCCACCAACTCCACATTCACAGGCAACTTCAGCGCCACAGCCGTTTTCAGATAGCCCTCAATGCAAAGGCTCTAGACGCAAATATTGGTGTGAGAGCTAATTCAATCAAGGAAACACTGCATGTTGGTGAAGGGCATATTGAAGATGGATCAGCCGAGTGGTTCTTGTGGGAGAACAACTCCATTTGGCTCACTAACTTCACACACCATCAGGCTTCCAAGCAGCTCTCAAGGAAACTCAGTTTTCACACTCTATGCTTAGTGCCCTTTGAGTGCATTATCTAGGAATGAACCTGGTAGAGCATCCCACACAAACGAATGCTCCACATGCGGGTTTCACATGCCACCAACTCCACATTCACAGGCAACTTCAGCGCCACAGCCGTTTTCAGATAGCCCTCAATGCAAAGGCTCTAGACGCAAATATTGGTGTGAGAGCTAATTCAATCAAGGAAACACTGCATGTTGGTGAAGGGCATATTGAAGAAGGATCAGCCGAGTGGTTCTTGTGGGAGAACAACTCCATTTGGGTCACTAACTTCACACACCATCAGGCTTCCAAGCAACTCTCAAGGAAACTCAGTTTTCACACTCTATGCTTATTGCCCTTTGAGTGCCTAGGACTGAAATGAACCTGGTAGAGCATCCCACACAAACGAATGCTCCACATGCGGGTTTCACATGCCACCAACTCCACATTCACAGGCAACTTCAGCGCCACAGCCGTTTTCAGATAGCCCTCAATGCAAAGGCTCTAGATGCAAATATTGGTGTGAGAGCTAATTCAATCAAGGAAACACTGCATGTTGGTGAAGGGCATATTGAAGAAGGATCAGCCGAGTGGTTCCTGTGGGAGAACAACTCCATTTGGCTCACTAACTTCACACACCATCAGGCTTCCAAGCAGCTCTCAAGGAAACTCAGTTTTCACACTCTATGCTTAGTGCCCTTTGAGTGCATTATCTAGGAACGAACCTGGTAGAGCATCCCACACAAACGAATGCTCCACATGCGGGTTTCACATGCCACCAACTCCACATTCACAGACAACTTCAGCGCCACAGCCGTTTTCAGATAGCCCTCAAAGCAAAGGCTCTAGAAGCAAATATTGGTGTGAGAGCTAATTCAATCAAGGAAACACTGCATGTTGGTGAAGGGCATATTGAAGAAGAATCAGCCGAGTGGTTCTTGTGGGAGAACAACTCCATTTGGCTCACTAACTTCACACACCATCAGGCTTCCAAGCAGCTCTCAAGGAAACTCAGTTTTCACACTCTATGCTTAGTGCTCTTTGTGTGCCCAGGACTGAAATGAATCTTGGTCAGCATCCCACACAAACAAATGCTCCACATGCGGGTTTCACATGCCACCAACTCCACATTCACAGGCAACTTCAGCGCCACAGCCGTTTTCAGATAGCCCTCAATGCAAAGGCTCTAGACGCAAATATAGGTGTGAGAGCTAATTCAATCAAGGAAACACTGCATGTTGGTGAAGGGCATATTGAAGAAGGATCAGCCGAGTGGTTCTTGTGGGAGAACAACTCCATTTGGCTCACTAACTTCACACACCATCAGGCTTCCAAGCAGCTCTCAAGGAAACTCAGTTTTCACACTCTATGCTTAGTGCCCTTTCTTTGGCTACGAGTGAAATGAACCTGGTAGAGCATCCCACACAAACGAATGCTCCACATGCGGGTTTCACATGCCACCAACTCCACATTCACAGGCAACTTCAGCGCCACAGCCGTTTTCAGATAGCCCTCAATGCAAAGGCTCTAGACGCAAATATTGGTGTGAGAGCTAATTCAATCAAGGAAACACTGCATGTTGGTGAAGGGCATATTGAAGAAGGATCAGCCGAGTGGTTCTTGTGGGAGAACAACTCCATTTGGCTCACTAACTTCACACACCATCAGGCTTCCAAGCAGCTCTCAAGGAAACTCAGTTTTCACACTCTATGCTTAGTGCTCTTTGTGTGCCTAGGACTGAAATGAAGCTTGGTCAGCATCCCACACAAACGAATGCTCCACGTGCGGGTTTCACATGCCACCAACTCCACATTCACAGGCAACTTCAGCGCCACAGCCGTTTTCAGATAGCCCTCAATGCAAAGGCTCTAGACGCAAATATTGGTGTGAGAGCTAATTCAATCAAGGAAACACTGCATGTTGCTGAAGAGCATATTGAAGAAGGATCAGCCGAGTGGTTCTTGTGGGAGAACAACTCCATTTGGCTCACTAACGTCACACACCATCAGGCTTCCATGCAGCTCTCAAGGAAACTCAGTTTTCACACTCTATGTTTAGTGCCCTTTGAATGCATTATGTAGGAATAAACCTGGTAGAGCATCCCACACAAACGAATGCTCCACATGCGGGTTTCACATGCCACCAACTCCACATTCACAGGCAACTTCAGCGCCACAGCCGTTTTCAGATAGCCCTCAAAGCAAAGGCTCTAGACGCAAATATTGGTGTGAGAGCTAATTCAATCAAGGAAACACTGCATGTTGGTGAAGGGCATATTGAAGAAGGATCAGCCGAGTGGTTCTTGTGGGAGAACAACTCCATTTGGCTCACTAACTTCACACACCATCAGGCTTCCAAGCAGCTCTCAAGGAAACTCAGTTTTCACACTCTATGCTTAGTGCCCTTTGAGTGCATTATCTAGGAATGAACCTGGTAGAGCATCCCACACAAACGAATGCTCCACATGCGGGTTTCACATGCCACCAACTCCACATTCACAGGCAACTTCAGCGCCACAGCCGTTTTCAGATAGCCCTCAATGCAAAGGCTCTAGACGCAAATATTGGTGTGAGAGCTAATTCAATCAAGGAAACACTGCATGTTGGTGAAGGGCATATTGAAGAAGGATCAGCCGAGTGGTTCTTGTGGGAGAACAACTCCATTTGGGTCACTAACTTCACACACCATCAGGCTTCCAAGCAACTCTCAAGGAGACTCAGTTTTCACACTCTATGTTTAGTGCCCTTTGAGTGCATTATTTAGGAATGAACCTGGTAGAGCATCCCACACAAACGAATGCTCCACATGCGGGTTTCACATGCCACCAACTCCACATTCACAGGCAACTTCAGCGCCACAGCCGTTTTCAGATAGCCCTCAATGCAAAGGCTCTAGATGCAAATATTGGTGTGAGAGCTAATTCAATCAAGGAAACACTGCATGTTGGTGAAGGGCATATTGAAGAAGGATCAGCCGAGTGGTTCCTGTGGGAGAACAACTCCATTTGGCTCACTAACTTCACACACCATCAGGCTTCCAAGCAGCTCTCAAGGAAACTCAGTTTTCACACTCTATGCTTAGTGCCCTTTGAGTGCATTATCTAGGAACGAACCTGGTAGAGCATCCCACACAAACGAATGCTCCACATGCGGGTTTCACATGCCACCAACTCCACATTCACAGACAACTTCAGCGCCACAGCCGTTTTCAGATAGCCCTCAAAGCAAAGGCTCTAGAAGCAAATATTGGTGTGAGAGCTAATTCAATCAAGGAAACACTGCATGTTGGTGAAGGGCATATTGAAGAAGAATCAGCCGAGTGGTTCTTGTGGGAGAACAACTCCATTTGGCTCACTAACTTCACACACCATCAGGCTTCCAAGCAGCTCTCAAGGAAACTCAGTTTTCACACTCTATGCTTAGTGCTCTTTGTGTGCCCAGGACTGAAATGAATCTTGGTCAGCATCCCACACAAACAAATGCTCCACATGCGGGTTTCACATGCCACCAACTCCACATTCACAGGCAACTTCAGCGCCACAGCCGTTTTCAGATAGCCCTCAATGCAAAGGCTCTAGACGCAAATATAGGTGTGAGAGCTAATTCAATCAAGGAAACACTGCATGTTGGTGAAGGGCATATTGAAGAAGGATCAGCCGAGTGGTTCTTGTGGGAGAACAACTCCATTTGGCTCACTAACTTCACACACCATCAGGCTTCCAAGCAGCTCTCAAGGAAACTCAGTTTTCACACTCTATGCTTAGTGCCCTTTCTTTGGCTACGAGTGAAATGAACCTGGTAGAGCATCCCACACAAACGAATGCTCCACATGCGGGTTTCACATGCCACCAACTCCACATTCACAGGCAACTTCAGCGCCACAGCCGTTTTCAGATAGCCCTCAATGCAAAGGCTCTAGACGCAAATATTGGTGTGAGAGCTAATTCAATCAAGGAAACACTGCATGTTGGTGAAGGGCATATTGAAGAAGGATCAGCCGAGTGGTTCTTGTGGGAGAACAACTCCATTTGGCTCACTAACGTCACACACCATCAGGCTTCCAAGCAGCTCTCAAGGAAACTCAGTTTTCACACTCTATGCTTAGTGCTCTTTGTGTGCCTAGGACTGAAATGAAGCTTGGTCAGCATCCCACACAAACGAATGCTCCACATGCGGGTTTCACATGCCACCAACTCCACATTCACAGGCAACTTCAGCGCCACAGCCGTTTTCAGATAGCCCTCAATGCAAAGGCTCTAGACGCAAATATTGGTGTGAGAGCTAATTCAATCAAGGAAACACTGCATGTTGCTGAAGAGCATATTGAAGAAGGATCAGCCGAGTGGTTCTTGTGGGAGAACAACTCCATTTGGCTCACTAACGTCACACACCATCAGGCTTCCATGCAGCTCTCAAGGAAACTCAGTTTTCACACTCTATGTTTAGTGCCCTTTGAATGCATTATGTAGGAATAAACCTGGTAGAGCATCCCACACAAACGAATGCTCCACATGCGGGTTTCACATGCCACCAACTCCACATTCACAGGCAACTTCAGCGCCACAGCCGTTTTCAGATAGCCCTCAATGCAAAGGCTCTAGACGCAAATATTGGTGTGAGAGCTAATTCAATCAAGGAAACACTGCATGTTGGTGAAGGGCATATTGAAGAAGGATCAGCCGAGTGGTTCTTGTGGGAGAACAACTCCATTTGGGTCACTAACTTCACACACCATCAGGCTTCCAAGCAGCTCTCAAGGAAACTCAGTTTTCACACTCTATGCTTAGTGCCCTTTTTGTACCTAGGATTGTAATGAAGCTTGGAGAGCATCCCACATAAACGAATGCTCCACATGCGGGTTTCACATGCCACCAACTCCACATTCACAGGCAACTTCAGCGCCACAGCCGTTTTCAGATAGCCCTCAATGCAAAGGCTCTAGACGCAAATATTGGTGTGAGAGCTAATTCAATCAAGGAAACACTGCATGTTGGTGAAGGGCATATTGAAGAAGGATCAGCCGAGTGGTTCTTGTGGGAGAACAACTCCATTTGGCTCACTAACTTCACACACCATCAGGCTTCCAAGCAGCTCTCAAGGAAACTCAGTTTTCACACTCTATGCTTAGTGCCCTTTGAGTGCATTATCTAGGAACGAACCTGGTAGAGCATCCCACACAAACGAATGCTCCACATGCGGGTTTCACATGCCACCAACTCCACATTCACAGGCAACTTCAGCGCCACAGCCGTTTTCAGATAGCCCTCAAAGCAAAGGCTCTAGACGCAAATATTGGTGTGAGAGCTAATTCAATCAAGGAAACACTGCATGTTGGTGAAGGGCATATTGAAGAAGAATCAGCCGAGTGGTTCTTGTGGGAGAACAACTCCATTTGGCTCACTAACTTCACACACCATCAGGCTTCCAAGCAGCTCTCAAGGAAACTCAGTTTTGACAATCTATGCTTAGTGCTCTTTGTGTGCCCAGGACTGAAATGAAGCTTGGTCAGCATCCCACACAAACAAATGCTCCACATGCGGGTTTCACATGCCACCAACTCCACATTCACAGGCAACTTCAGCGCCACAGCCGTTTTCAGATAGCCCTCAATGCAAAGGCTCTAGATGCAAATATAGCTGTGAGAGCTAATTCAATCAAGGAAACACTGCATGTTGGTGAAGGGCATATTGAAGAAGGATCAGCCGAGTGGTTCTTGTGGGAGAACAACTCCATTTGGCTCACTAACTTCACACACCATCAGGCTTCCAAGCAGCTCTCAAGGAAACTCAGTTTTCACACTCTATGCTTAGAGCCCTTTCTTTGGCTAGGACTGAAATGAACCTGGTAGAGCATCCCACACAAACGAATGCTCCACATGCGGGTTTCACATGCCACCAACTCCACATTCACAGGCAACTTCAGCGCCACAGCCGTTTTCAGATAGCCCTCAATGCAAAGGCTCTAGACGCAAATATTGGTGTGAGAGCTAATTCAATCAAGGAAACACTGCATGTTGGTGAAGGGCATATTGACGAAGGATCAGCCGAGTGGTTCTTGTGGGAGAACAACTCCATTTGGCTCACTAACTTCACACACCATCAGGCTTCCAAGCAGCTCTCAAGGAAACTCAGTTTTCACACTCTATGCTTAGTGCCCTTTGAGTGCATTATCTAGGAATGAACCTGGTAGAGCATCCCACACAAACGAATGCTCCACATGCGGGTTTCACATGCCAGCAACTCCACATTCACAGGCAACTTCAGCGCCACAGCCGTTTTCAGATAGCCCTCAATGCAAAGGCTCTAGACGCAAATATTGGTGTGAGAGCTAATTCAATCAAGGAAACACTGCATGTTGGTGAAGGGCATATTGAAGAAGGATCAGCCGAGTGGTTCTTGTGGGAGAACAACTCCATTTGGCTCACTAACTTCACACACCATCAGGCTTCCAAGCAACTCTCAAGGAAACTCAGTTTTCACACTCTATGCTTAGTGCCCTTTGAGTGCATTATGTAGGAATAAACCTGGTAGAGCATCCCACACAAACGAATGCTCCACATGCGGGTTTCACATGCCACCAACTCCACATTCACAGGCAACTTCAGCGCCACAGCCGTTTTCAGATAGCCCTCAATGCAAAGGCTCTAGACGCAAATATAGGTGTGAGAGCTAATTCAATCAAGGAAACACTGCATGTTGGTGAAGGGCATATTGAAGAAGGATCAGCCGAGTGGTTCTTGTGGGAGAACAACTCAATTTGGCTCACTAACGTCACACACCATCAGGCTTCCAAGCAGCTCTCAAGGAAACTCAGTTTTCACACTCTATGCTTAGTGCCCTTAGAGTGCATTATCTAGGAATGAACCTGGTAGAGCATCCCACACAAACGAATGCTCCACATACGGGTTTCACATGCCAGCAACTCCACATTCACAGGCAACTTCAGCGCCACAGCCGTTTTCAGATAGCCCTCAATGCAAAGGCTCTAGACGCAAATATTGGTGTGAGAGCTAATTCAATCAAGGAAACACTGCATGTTGGTGAAGGGCATATTGAAGAAGGATCAGCCGAGTGGTTCTTGTGGGAGAACAACTCCATTTGGCTCACTAACTTCACACACCATCAGGCTTCCAAGCAGCTCTCAAGGAAACTCAGTTTTCACACTCTATGCTTAGTGCCCTTTGAGTGCATTATCTAGGAATGAACCTGGTAGAGCATCCCACACAAACGAATGCTCCACATGCGGGTTTCACATGCCACCAACTCCACATTCACAGGCAACTTCAGCGCCACAGCCGTTTTCAGATAGCCCTCAATGCAAAGGCTCTAGACGCAAATATTGGTGTGAGAGCTAATTCAATCAAGGAAACACTGCATGTTGGTGAAGGGCATATTGAAGAAGGATCAGCCGAGTGGTTCTTGTGGGAGAACAACTCCATTTGGCTCACTAACTTCACACACCATCAGGCTTCCAAGCAACTCTCAAGGAAACTCAGTTTTCACACTCTATGCTTAGTGCCCTTTGAGTGCGTTATGTAGGAATAAACCTGGTAGAGCATCCCACACAAACGAATGCTCCACATGCGGGTTTCACATGCCACCAACTCCACATTCACAGGCAACTTCAGCGCCACAGCCGTTTTCAGATAGCCCTCAATGCAAAGGCTCTAGACGCAAATATAGGTGTGAGAGCTAATTCAATCAAGGAAACACTGCATGTTGGTGAAGGGCATATTGAAGAAGGATCAGCCGAGTGGTTCTTGTGGGAGAACAACTCAATTTGGCTCACTAACGTCACACACCATCAAGCTTCCAAGCAGCTCTCAAGGAAACTCAGTTTTCACACTCTATGCTTAGTGCCCTTAGAGTGCATTATCTAGGAATGAACCTGGTAGAGCATCCCACACAAACGAATGCTCCACATGCGGGTTTCACATGCCACCAACTCCACATTCACAGGCAACTTCAGCGCCACAGCCGTTTTCAGATAGCCCTCAATGCAAAGGCTCTAGACGCAAATATTGGTGTGAGAGCTAATTCAATCAAGGAAACACTGCATGTTGGTGAAGGGCATATTGAAGAAGAATCAGCCAAGTGGTTCTTGTGGGAGAACAACTCCATTTGGCTCACTAACTTCACACACCATCAGGCTTCCAAGCAGCTCTCAAGGAAACTCAGTTTTCACACTCTATGCTTAGTGCCGTTTGAGTGCCTAGGACTGAAATGAAGATTGGTCAGCTTCCCACACAAACGAATGCTCCACATGCGGGTTTCACATGCCACCAACTCCACATTCACAGTCAACTTCAGCGCCACAGCCGTTTTCAGATAGCCCTCAATGCAAAGGCTCTAGACGCAAATATTGGTGTGAGAGCTAATTCAATCAAGGAAACACTGCATGTTGCTGAAGGGCATATTGAAGAAGGATCAGCAGAGTGGTTCTTGTGGGAGAACAACTCCATTTGGCTCACTAACTTCACACACCATCAGGCTTCCAAGCAGCTCTCAAGGAAACTCAGTTTTCACACTCCATGCTTAGTGCCCTTTGAGTGCATTATCTAGGAATGAACCTGGTAGAGCATCCCACACAAACGAATGCTCCACATGCGGGTTTCACATGCCACCAACTCCACATTCACAGGCAACTTCAGCGCCACAGCCGTTTTCAGATAGCCCTCAATGCAAAGGCTCTAGATGCAAATATTGGTGTGAGAGCTAATTCAATCAAGGAAACACTGCATGTTGGTGAAGGGCATATTGAAGAAGGATCAGCCGAGTGGTTCTTGTGGGAGAACAACTCCATTTGGCTCACTAACTTCACACACCATCAGGCTTCCAAGCAGCTCTCAAGGAAACTCAGTTTTCACACTCTATGCTTAGTGCCCTTTGAGTGCATTATCTAGGAATGAACCTGGTAGAGCATCGCACAAAAACGAATGCTCCACATGCGGGTTTCACGTGCCACCAACTCCTCATTCACAGGCAACTTCAGCGCCACAGCCGTTTTCAGATAGCCCTCAATGCAAAGGCTCTAGACGCAAATATTGGTGTGAGAGCTAATTCAATCAAGGAAACACTGCATGTTGGTGAAGGGCATATTGAAGAAGGATCAGCCGAGTGGTTCTTGTGGGAGAACAACTCCATTTGGCTCACTAACTTCACACACCATCAGGCTTCCAAGCAGCTCTCAAGGAAACTCAGTTTTCACACTCTATGCTTAGTGCCCTTTGAGTGCATTATCTAGGAATGAACCTGGTAGAGCATCCCACACAAACGAATGCTCCACATGCGGGTTTCACATGCCACCAACTCCACATTCACAGGCAACTTCAGCGCCACAGCCGTTTTCAGATAGCCCTCAATGCAAAGGCTCTAGACGCAAATATTGGTGTGAGAGCTAATTCAATCAAGGAAACACTGCATGTTGGTGAAGGGCATATTGAAGAAGGATCAGCAGAGTGGTTCTTGTGGGAGAACAACTCCATTTGGCTCACTAACTTCACACACCATCAGGCTTCCAAGCACCTCTCAAGGAAACTCAGTTTTCACACTCTATGCTTAGTGCCCTTTGAGTGCATTATCTAGGAACGAACCTGGTAGAGCATCCCACACAAACGAATGCTCCACATGCGGGTTTCACATGCCACCAACTCCACATTCACAGGCAACTTCAGCGCCACAGCCGTTTTCAGATAGCCCTCAAAGCAAAGGCTCTAGATGCAAATATAGCTGTGAGAGCTAATTCAATCAAGGAAACACTGCATGTTGGTGAAGGGCATATTGAAGAAGGATCAGCCGAGTGGTTCTTGTGGGAGAACAACTCCATTTGGCTCACTAACTTCACACACCATCAGGCTTCCAAGCAGCTCTCAAGGAAACTCAGTTTTCACACTCTATGCTTAGAGCCGTTTCTTTGGCTAGGACTGAAATGAACCTGGTAGAGCATCCCACACAAACGAATGCTCCACATGCGGGTTTCACATGCCACCAACTCCACATTCACAGGCAACTTCAGCGCCACAGCCGTTTTCAGATAGCCCTCAATGCAAAGGCTCTAGACGCAAATATTGGTGTGAGAGCTAATTCAATCAAGGAAACACTGCATGTTGGTGAAGGGCATATTGACGAAGGATCAGCCGAGTGGTTCTTGTGGGAGAACAACTCCATTTGGCTCACTAACTTCACACACCATCAGGCTTCCAAGCAGCTCTCAAGGAAACTCAGTTTTCACACTCTATGCTTAGTGCCCTTTGAGTGCATTATCTAGGAATGAATCTGGTAGAGCATCCCACAAACGAATGCTCCACATGCGGGTTTCACATGCCACCAACTCCACATTCACAGGCAACTTCAGCGCCACAGCCGTTTTCAGATAGCCCTCAATGCAAAGGCTCTAGATGCAAATATTGGTGTGAGAGCTAATTCAATCAAGGAAACACTGCATGTTGGTGAAGGGCATATTGAAGAAGGATCAGCCGAGTGGTTCTTGTGGGAGAACAACTCCATTTGGCTCACTAACTTCACACACCATCAGGCTTCCAAGCAGCTCTCAAGGAAACTCAGTTTTCACACTCTATGCTTAGTGCCCTTTGAGTGCATTATCTAGGAATGAACCTGGTAGAGCATCCCACACAAACGAATGCTCCACATGCGGGTTTCACATGCCACCAACTCCACATTCACAGGCAACTTCAGCGCCACAGCCGTTTTCAGATAGCCCTCAATGCAAAGGCTCTAGACGCAAATATTGGTGTGAGAGCTAATTCAATCAAGGAAACACTGCATGTTGGTGAAGGGCATATTGAAGAAGGATCAGCCGAGTGGTTCTTGTGGGAGAACAACTCCATTTGGCTCACTAACTTCACACACCATCAGGCTTCCAAGCAGCTCTCAAGGAAACTCAGTTTTCACACTCTATGCTTAGTGCCCTTTGAGTGCATTATCTAGGAATGAACCTGGTAGAGCATCCCACACAAACGAATGCTCCACATGCGGGTTTCACATGCCACCAACTCCACATTCACAGGCAACTTCAGCGCCACAGCCGTTTTCAGATAGCCCTCAATGCAAAGGCTCTAGACGCAAATATTGGTGTGAGAGCTAATTCAATCAAGGAAACACTGCATGTTGGTGAAGGGCATATTGAAGAAGGATCAGCCGAGTGGTTCTTGTGGGAGAACAACTCCATTTGGCTCACTAACTTCACACACCATCAGGCTTCCAAGCAGCTCTCAAGGAAACTCAGTTTTCACACTCTATACATATTGCTCTTTGTGTGCGTAGGACTGAAATGAAGCTTGGTAAGCATCCCACACAAACGAATGCTCCACATGCGGGTTTCACATGCCACCAACTCCACATTCACAGGCAACTTCAGCGCCACAGCCATTTTCAGATAGCCCTCAATGCAAAGGCTCTAGACGCAAATATTGGTGTGAGAGCTAATTCAATCAAGGAAACACTGCATGTTGGTGAAGGGCATATTGAAGAAGGATCAGCCGAGTGGTTCTTGTGGGAGAACAACTCCATTTGGCTCACTAACTTCACACACCATCAGGCTTCCAAGCAACTCTCAAGGAAACTCAGTTTTCACACTCTATGCTTAGTGCCCTTTGAGTGCATTATGTAGGAATAAACCTGGTAGAGCATCCCACACAAACGAATGCTCCACATGCGGGTTTCACATGCCACCAACTCCACATTCACAGGCAACTTCAGCGCCACAGCCGTTTTCAGTTAGCCCTCAATGCAAAGGCTCTAGACGCAAATATAGGTGTGAGAGCTAATTCAATCAAGGAAACACTGCATGTTGGTGAAGGGCATATTGAAGAAGGATCAGCCGAGTGGTTCTTGTGGGAGAACAACTCAATTTGGCTCACTAACGTCACACACCATCAAGCTTCCAAGCAGCTCTCAAGGAAACTCAGTTTTCACACTCTATGCTTAGTGCCCTTAGAGTGCATTATCTAGGAATGAACCTGGTAGAGCATTACCACACAAACGAATGCTCCACATGCGGGTTTCACATGCCACCAACTCCACATTCACAGGCAACTTCAGCGCCACAGCCGTTTTCAGATAGCCCTCAATGCAAAGGCTCTAGACGCAAATATTGGTGTGAGAGCTAATTCAATCAAGGAAACACTGCATGTTGGTGAAGGGCATATTGAAGAAGAATCAGCCAAGTGGTTCTTGTGGGAGAACAACTCCATTTGGCTCACTAACTTCACACACCATCAGGCTTCCAAGCAGCTCTCAAGGAAACTCAGTTTTCACACTCTATGTTTAGTGCCCTTTCTTTGGCTACGAGTGGAATGAACCTGGTAGAGCATCCCACACAAACGAATGCTCCACATGCGGGTTTCACATGCCACCAACTCCACATTCACAGTCAACTTCAGCGCCACAGCCGTTTTCAGATAGCCCTCAATGCAAAGGCTCTAGACGCAAATATTGGTGTGAGAGCTAATTCAATCAAGGAAACACTGCATGTTGGTGAAGGGCATATTGAAGAAGGATCAGCCGAGTGGTTCTTGTGGGAGAACAACTCCATTTGGCTCACTAACTTCACACACCATCAGGCTTCCAAGCAGCTCTCAAGGAAACTCAGTTTTCACACTCTATGCTTAGTGCCCTTTGAGTGCATTATCTAGGAATGAACCTGGTAGAGCATCCCACACAAACGAATGCTCCACATGCGGGTTTCACATGCCACCAACTCCACATTCACAGGCAACTTCAGCGCCACAGCCGTTTTCAGATAGCCCTCAATGCAAAGGCTCTAGATGCAAATATTGGTGTGAGAGCTAATTCAATCAAGGAAACACTGCATGTTGGTGAAGGGCATATTGAAGAAGGATCAGCCGAGTGGTTCTTGTGGGAGAACAACTCCATTTGGCTCACTAACTTCACACACCATCAGGCTTCCAAGCAGCTCTCAAGGAAACTCAGTTTTCACACTCTATGCTTAGTGCCCTTTGAGTGCATTATCTAGGAATGAACCTGGTAGAGCATCGCACACAAACGAATGCTCCACATGCGGGTTTCACATGCCACCAACTCCTCATTCACAGGCAACTTCAGCGCCACAGCCGTTTTCAGATAGCCCTCAATGCAAAGGCTCTAGACGCAAATATTGGTGTGAGAGCTAATTCAATCAAGGAAACACTGCATGTTGGTGAAGGGCATATTGAAGAAGGATCAGCCGAGTGGTTCTTGTGGGAGACCAACTCCATTTGGCTCACTAACTTCACACACCATCAGGCTTCCAAGCAGCTCTCAAGGAAACTCAGTTTTCACACTCTATGCTTAGTGCCCTTTGAGTGCATTATCTAGGAATGAACCTGGTAGAGCATCCCACACAAACGAATGCTCCACATGCGGGTTTCACATGCCACCAACTCCACATTCACAGGCAACTTCAGCGCCACTGCCGTTTTCAGATAGCCCTCAATGCAAAGGCTCTAGACGCAAATATTGGTGTGAGAGCTAATTCAATCAAGGAAACACTGCATGTTGGTGAAGGGCATATTGAAAAAGGATCAGCCGAGTGGTTCTTGTTGGAGAACAACTCCATTTGGCTCACTAACTTCACACACCATCAGGCTTCCAAGCAGCTCTCAAGGAAACTCAGTTTTCACACTCTATGGTTAGTGCTGTTTGAGTGCCTAGGACTGAAATGAAGTTTGGTCAGCTTCCCACACAAACGAATGCTCCCCATGCGGGTTTCACATGCCACCAACTCCTCATTCACAGGCAACTTCAGCGCCACAGCCGTTTTCAGATAGCCCTCAATGCAAAGGCTCTAGACGCAAGTATTGGTGTGAGAGCTAATTCAATCAAGTAAACACTGCATGTTGGTGAAGGGCATATTGAAGAAGGATCAGCCGAGTGGTTCTTGTGGGAGAACAACTCCATTTGGCTCACTAACGTCACACACCATCAGGCTTCCAAGCAGCTCTCAAGGAAACTCAGTTTTCACACTCTATGCTTAGTGCCCTTTTTGTGCCTAGGATTGTAATGAAGCTTGGAGAGCGTCCCACACAAACGAATGCTCCACATGCGGGTTTCACATGCCACCAACTCCACATTCACAGTCAACTTCAGCGCCACTGCCGTTTTCAGATAGCCCTCAAAGCAAAGGCTCTAGACGCAAATATTGGTGTGAGAGCTAATTCAATCAAGGAAACACTGCATGTTGGTGAAGGGCATATTGAAGAAGGATCAGCCGAGTGGTTCTTGTGGGAGAACAACTCCATTTGGCTCACTAACTTCACACACCATCAGGCTTCCAAGCAGCTCTCAAGGAAACTCAGTTGTCACACTCCATGCTTAGTGCCCTTTGTATGGCTAGGACTGAAATGAACCTGGTAGAGCAACCCACACAAACGAATGCTCCACATGCGGGTTTCACATGCCACCAACTCCACATTCACAGGCAACTTCAGCGCCACTGCCGTTTTCAGATAGCCCTCAATGCAAAGGCTCTAGACGCAAATATTGGTGTGAGAGCTAATTCAATCAAGGAAACACTGCATGTTGGTGAAGGGCATATTGAAAAAGGATCAGCCGAGTGGTTCTTGTTGGAGAACAACTCCATTTTGGTCACTAACTTCACACACCATCAGGCTTCCAAGCAGCTCTCAAGGAAACTCAGTTTTCACACTCTATGCTTAGTGCTGTTTGAGTGCCTAGGACTGAAATGAAGTTTGGTCAGCATCCCACACAAACGAATGCTCCCCATGCGGGTTTCACATGCCACCAACTCCTCATTCACAGGCAACTTCAGCGCCACAGCCGTTTTCAGATAGCCCTCAATGCAAAGGCTCTAGACGCAAGTATTGGTGTGAGAGCTAATTCAATCAAGGAAACACTGCATGTTGGTGAAGGGCATATTGAAGAAGGATCAGCCGAGTGGTTCTTGTGGGAGAACAACTCCATTTGGCTCACTAACTTCACACACCATCAGGCTTCCAAGCAGCTCTCAAGGAAACTCAGTTTTCACACTCTATGCTTAGCGACCTTTTTGTGCCTAGGATTGTAATGAAGCTTGGAGAGCATCCCACACAAACGAATGCTCCACATGCGGGTTTCACATGCCACCAACTCCACATTCACAGGCAACTTCAGCGCCACAGCCATTTTCAGATAGCCCTCAAAGCAAAGGCTCTAGACGCAAATATTGGTGTGAGAGCTAATTCAATCAAGGAAACACTGCATGTTGGTGAAGGGCATATTGAAGAAGGATCAGCCGAGTGGTTCTTGTGGGAGAACAACTCCATTTGGCTCACTAACTTCACACACCATCAGGCTTCCAAGCAGCTCTCAAGGAAACTCAGTTTTCACACTCCATGCTTAGTGCCCTTTGTATGGCTAGGACTGAAATGAACCTGGTAGAGCATCCCACACAAACGAATGCTCCACATGCGGGTTTCACATGCCACCAACTCCACATTCACAGGCAACTTCAGCGCCTCAGCCGTTTTCAGATAGCCCTCAATGCAAAGGCTCTAGACGCAAATATTGGTGTGAGAGCTAATTCAATCAACAAACACTGCATGTTGGTGAAGGGAATATTGAAAAAGGATCAGCCGAGTGGTTCTTGTTGGAGAACCACTCCATTTGGCTCACTAACTTCACACACCATCAGGCTTCCAAGCAGCTCTCAAGGAAACTCAGTTTTCACACTCTATGCTTAGTGCTGTTTGAGTGCCTAGCACTGAAATGAAGTTTGGTCAGCATCCCACACAAACGAATGCTCCACATGAGGGTTTCACATGCCACCAACTCCTCATTCACAGGCAACTTCAGCGCCACAGCCGTTTTCAGATAGCCCTCAATGCAAAGGCTCTAGACGCAAGTATTGGTGTGAGAGCTAATTCAATCAAGGAAACATTACATGTTGGTGAAGGGCATATTGAAGAAGGATCAGCAGAGTGGTTCTTGTGGGAGAACAACTCCATTTGGCTCACTAACTTCACACACCATCAGGCTTCCAAGCAGCTCTCAAGGAAACTCAGTTTTCACACTCTATGCTTAGTGCCCTTTTTGTGCCTAGGATTGTAATGAAGCTTGGAGAGCATCCCACACATAAACGAATGCTCCACATGCGGGTTTCACATGCCACCAACTCCACATTCACAGTCAACTTCAGCGCCACAGCCATTTTCAGATAGCCCTCAATGCAAATGCTCTAGACGCAAATATTGGTGTGAGAGCTAATTCAATCAAGGAAACACTGCATGTTGGTGAAGGAAATACTGAAGAAGGATCAGCCGAGTGGTTCTTGTGGGAGAACAACTCCATTTGGGTCACTAACTTCACACACCATCAGGCTTCCAAGCAGCTCTCAAGGAAACTCAGTTTTCACACTCTATGCTTAGTGCCCTTTGTATGGCTAGGACTGAAATGAACCTGGTAGAGCATCCCACAAAAACGAATACTCCACATGCGGGTTTCACAAGCCACCAACTCCACATTCACAGGCAACTTCAGCGCCACTGCCGTTTTCAGATAGCCCTCAATGCAAAGGCTCTAGACGCAAATATTGGTGTGAGAGCTAATTCAATCAAGGAAACACTGCATGTTGGTGAAGGGCATATTGAAGAAGGATCAGCCGAGTGGTTCTTGTGGGAGAACCACTCCATTTGGCTCACTAACTTCACACACCATCAGGCTTCCAAGCAGCTCTCAAGGAAACTCAGTTTTCACACTCTATGCTTAGTGCCGTTTGAGTGCCTAGGACTGAAATGAAGATTGGTCAGCATCCCACACAAACGAATGCTCCACATGCGGGTTTCACATGCCACCAACTCCACATTCACAGTCAACTTCAGCGCCACAGCCGTTTTCAGATAGCCCTCAATGCAAAGGCTCTAGACGCAAATATTGGTGTGAGAGCTAATTCAATCAAGGAAACACTGCATGTTGGTGAAGGGCATATTGAAGAAGGATCAGCCGAGTGGTTCTTGTGGGAGAACAACTCCATTTGGCTCACTAACGTCACACACCATCAGGCTTCCAAGCAGCTCTCAAGGAAACTCAGTTTTCACACTCTATGCTTAGTGCCCTTTGAGTGCCTAGGACTGAAATGAAGATTGGTCAGCATCCCACACAAACGAATGCTCCACATGCGGGTTTCACATGCCACCAACTCCACATTCACAGGCAACTTCAGCGCCACAGCCGTTTTCAGATAGCCCTCAATGCAAAGGCTCTAGACGCAAATATTGGTGTGAGAGCTAATTCAATCAAGGAAACACTGCATGTTGGTGAAGGGCATATTGAAGAAGGATCAGCCGAGTGGTTCTTGTGGGAGAACAACTCCATTTGACTCACTAACTTCACACACCATCAGGCTTCCAAGCAGCTCTCAAGGAAACTCAGTTTTCACACTCTATGCTTAGTGCCCTTTGAGTGCCTAGGACTGAAATGAAGATTGGTCAGCATCCCACACAAACGAATGCTCCACATGTGGGTTTCACATGCCACCAACTCCACATTCACAGTCAACTTCAGCGCCACAGCCATTTTCAGATAGCCCTCAATGCAAAGGCTCTAGACGCAAATATTGGTGTGAGAGCTAATTCAATCAAGGAAACACTGCA
This sequence comes from Ochotona princeps, assembly GCF_030435755.1. Classification (NCBI taxonomy): domain Eukaryota; kingdom Metazoa; phylum Chordata; class Mammalia; order Lagomorpha; family Ochotonidae; genus Ochotona; species Ochotona princeps. The sequence goes on along the minus strand of NW_026699195.1, from coordinate 74,911 downwards.
TGTTGGTGAAGGGCATATTGAAGAAGGATCAGCCGAGTGGTTCTTGTGGGAGAACAACTCCATTTGGCTCACTAACTTCACACACCATCAGGCTTCCAAGCAGCTCTCAAGGAAACTCAGTTTTCACACTCTATGCTTAGTTCCCCTTTGTATGGCTAGGACTGAAATGAACCTGGTAGAGCATCCCACACAAACGAATGCTCCACATGCGGGTTTCACATGCCACCAACTCCACATTCACAGGCAACTTCAGCGCCACTGCCGTTTTCAGATAGCCCTCAATGCAAAGGCTCTAGACGCAAATATTGGTGTGAGAGCTAATTCAATCAAGGAAACACTGCATGTTGGTGAAGGGCATATTGAAAAAGGATCAGCCGAGTGGTTCTTGTGGGAGAACAACTCCATTTGGCTCACTAACTTCACACACCATCAGGCTTCCAAGCAGCTCTCAAGGAAACTCAGTTTTCACACTCTATGCTTAGTGCTGTTTGAGTGCCTAGGACTAAAATGAAGTTTGGTAAGCATCCCACACAAACGAATGCTCCACATGCGGGTTTCACATGCCACCAACTTCTCATTCACAGGCAACTTCAGCGCCACAGCCGTTTTCAGATAGCCCTCAATGCAAAGGCTCTAGACGCAAGTATTGGTGTGAGAGCTAATTCAATCAAGGAAACATTACATGTTGGTGAAGGGCATATTGAAGAAGGATCAGCAGAGTGGTTCTTGTGGGAGAACAACTCCATTTGGCTCACTAACTTCACACACCATCAGGCTTCCAAGCAGCTCTCAAGGAAACTCAGTTTTCACACTCTATGCTTAGTGCTCTTTTTGTGCCTAGGATTGTAATGAAGCTTGGAGAGCATCCCACACATAAACGAATGCTCCACATGTGGGTTTCACATGCCACCAACTCCACATTCACAGTCAACTTCAGCGCCACAGCCATTTTCAGATAGCCCTCAAAGGAAAGGCTCTAGACGCAAATATTGGTGTGAGAGCTAATTCAATCAAGGAAACACTGCATGTTGGTGAAGGGCATATTGAAGAAGGATCAGCCGAGTGGTTCTTGTGGGAGAACAACTCCATTTGGCTCACTAACTTCACACACCATCAGGCTTCTAAGCAGCTCTCAAGGAAACTCAGTTTTCACACTCTATGCTTAGTGCTCTTTGTATGGCTAGGACTGAAATGAACCTAGTAGAGCATCCCACAAAAACGAATGCTCCACATGCGGTTTCACATGCCAAGAACTCCACATTCACAGGCAACTTCAGCGCCACTGCCGTTTTCAGATAGCCCTCAATGCAAAGGCTCTAGACGCAAATATTGGTGTGAGAGCTAATTCAATCAAGGAAACACTGCATGTTGGTGAAGGGCATATTGAAGAAGGATCAGCCGAGTGGTTCTTGTGGGAGAACAACTCCATTTGGCTCACTAACTTCACACACCATCAGGCTTCCAAGCAGCTCTCAAGGAAACTCAGTTTTCACACTCTATGCTTAGTGCCCTTTGTATGGCTAGGACTGAAATGAACCTGGTAGAGCATCCCACAAAAAAGAATGCTCCACATGCGGGTTTCACATGCCACCAACTCCACATTCACAGGCAACTTCAGCGCCACAGCCGTTTTCAGATAGCCCTCAATGGAAAGGCTCTAGACGCAAATATTGGTGTGAGAGCTAATTCAATCAAGGAAACACTGCATGTTGGTGAAGGGCATATTGAAGAAGGATCAGCCGAGTGGTTCTTGTGGGAGAACAACTCCATTTGGCTCACTAACTTCACACACCATCAGGCTTCCAAGCAGCTCTCAAGGAAACTCAGTTTTCACACTCTATGCTTAGTGCTCTTTGTGTGCCCAGGACTGAAATGAAGCTTGGTCAGCATCCCACACAAACAAATGCTCCACATGCGGGTTTCACATGCCACCAACTCCACATTCACAGGCAACTTCAGCGCCACAGCCGTTTTCAGTTAGCCCTCAATGGAAAGGCTCTAGACGCAAATATTGGTGTGAGAGCTAATTCAATCAAGGAAACACTGCATGTTGGTGAAGGGCATATTGAAGAAGGATCAGCCGAGTGGTTCTTGTGGGAGAACAACTCCATTTGGCTCACTAACTTCACACACCATCAGGCTTCCAAGCAGCTCTCAAGGAAACTCAGTTTTCACACTCTATGCTTAGTGCCCTTTGAGTGCCTAGGACTGAAATGAAGATTGGTCAGCATCCCACACAAACGAATGCTCCACATGCGGGTTTCACATGCCACCAACTCCACATTCACAGGCAACTTCAGCGCCACAGCCGTTTTCAGATAGCCCTCAATGCAAAGGCTCTAGACGCAAATATTGGTGTGAGAGCTAATTCAATCAAGGAAACACTGCATGTTGGTGAAGGGCATATTGAAGAAGGATCAGCCGAGTGGTTCTTGTGGGAGAACAACTCCATTTGGCTCACTAACGTCACACACCATCAGGCTTCCAAGCAGCTCTCAAGGAAACTCAGTTTTCACACTCTATGCTTAGTGCCCTTTGAGTGCATTATCTAGGAATGAACCTGGTAGAGCATCCCACACAAACGAATGCTCCACATGCGGGTTTCACATGCCACCAACTCCACATTCTCAGGCAACTTCAGCGCCACAGCCGTTTTCAGATAGCCCTCAATGCAAAGGCTCCAGACGCAAATATTGGTGTGAGAGCTAATTCAATCAAGGAAACACTGCATGTTGGTGAAGGACATATTGAAGAAGGATCAGCCGAGTGGTTCTTGTGGGAAAACAACTCCATTTGGCTCACTAACGTCACACACCATCAGGCTTCCAAGCAGCTCTCAAGGAAACTCAGTTTTCACACTCTATGCTTAGTGCTCTTTGTATGGCTAGGACTGAAATGAACCTGGTAGAGCATCCCACACAAACGAATGCTCCACATGCGGGTTTCACATGCCACCAACTCCACATTCACAGGCAACTTCAGCGCCACAGCCGTTTTCAGATAGCCCTCAATGCAAAGGCTCTAGACGCAAATATTGGTGTGAGAGCTAATTCAATCAAGGAAACACTGCATGTTGGTGAAGGGCATATTGAAGAAGGATCAGCCGAGTGGTTCTTGTGGGAGAACAACTCCATTTGGCTCACTAACTTCACACACCATCAGGCTTCCAAGCAGCTCTCAAGGAAACTCAGTTTTCACACTCTATGCTTAGTGCCGTTTGAGTGCCTGGGACTGAAATGAAGATTGGTCAGCATCCCACACAAACGAATGCTCCACATGCGGGTTTCACATGCCACCAACTCCACATTCACAGGCAACTTCAGCGCCACAGCCGTTTTCAGATAGCCCTCAATGCAAAGGCTCTAGACGCAAATATTGGTGTGAGAGCTAATTCAATCAAGGAAACACTGCATGTTGGTGAAGGGCATATTGAAGAAGGATCAGCCGAGTGGTTCTTGTGGGAGAACAACTCCATTTGGCTCACTAACTTCACACACCATCAGGCTTCCAAGCAGCTCTCAAGGAAACTCAGTTTTCACACTCTATGCTTAGTGCCCTTTGTATGGCTAGGACTGAAATGAACCTGGTAGAGCATCCCACAAAAACGAATGCTCCACATGCGGGTTTCACATGCCACCAACTCCACATTCACAGGCAACTTCAGCGCCACTGCCGTTTTCAGATAGCCCTCAATGCAAAGGCTCTAGACGCAAATATTGGTGTGAGAGCTAATTCAATCAAGGAAACACTGCATGTTGGTGAAGGGCATATTGAAGAAGGATCAGCCGAGTGGTTCTTGTGGGAGAACAACTCCATTTGGCTCACTAACTTCACACACCATCAGGCTTCCAAGCAGCTCTCAAGGAAACTCAGTTTTCACACTCTATGCTTAGTGCCCTTTGAGTGCCTAGGACTGAAATGAAGATTGGTCAGCATCCCACACAAACGAATGCTCCACATGCGGGTTTCACATGCCACCAACTCCACATTCACAGTCAACTTCAGCGCCACAGCCGTTTTCAGATAGCCCTCAATGCAAAGGCTCTAGACGCAAATATTGGTGTGAGAGCTAATTCAATCAAGGAAACACTGCATGTTGGTGAAGGGCATATTGAAGAAGGATCAGCCGAGTGGTTCTTGTGGGAGAACAACTCCATTTGGCTCACTAACATCACAAAGCATCAGGCTTCCAAGCAGCTCTCAAGGAAACTCAGTTTTCACACTCTATGCTTAGTGCCCTTTGAGTGCATTATCTAGGAAGGAACCTGGTAGAGCATCCCACACAAACGAATGCTCCACATGCGGGTTTCACATGCCAGCAACTCCACATTCACAGGCAACTTCAGCGCCACAGCCGTTTTCAGATAGCCCTCAATGCAAAGGCTCTAGACGCAAATATAGGTGTGAGAGCTAATTCAATCAAGGAAACACTGCATGTTGGTGAAGGGCATATTGAAGAAGGATCAGCCGAGTGGTTCTTGTGGGAGAACAACTCCATTTGGCTCACTAACTACACACCATCAGGCTTCCAAGCAGCTCTCAAGGAAACTCAGTTTTCACACTCTATGCTTAGTGCTCTTTGTGTGCCCAGGACACAAATGAAGCTTGGTCAGCATCCCACACAAACAAATGCTCCACATGCGGGTTTCACATGCCACCAACTCCACATTCACAGGCAACTTCAGCGCCACAGCCGTTTTCAGTTAGCCCTCAATGGAAAGGCTCTAGACGCAAATATTGGTGTGAGAGCTAATTCAATCAAGGAAACACTGCATGTTGGTGAAGGGCATATTGAAGAAGGATCAGCCGAGTGGTTCTTGTGGGAGAACAACTCCATTTGGCTCACTAACTTCACACACCATCAGGCTTCCAAGCAGCTCTCAAGGAAACTCAGTTTTCACACTCTATGCTTAGTGCCGTTTGAGTGCCTAGGACTGAAATGAAGATTGGTCAGCATCCCACACAAACGAATGCTCCACATGGGGTTTCACATGCCACCAACTCCACATTCACAGGCAAATTCAGCGCCACAGCCGTTTTCAGATAGCCCTCAATGCAAAGGCTCTAGACGCAAATATAGGTGTGAGAGCTAATTCAATCAAGGAAACACTGCATGTTGGTGAAGGGCATATTGAAGAAGGATCAGCCGAGTGGTTCTTGTGGGAGAACAACTCCATTTGGCTCACTAACGTCACAAAGCATCAGGCTTCCAAGCAGCTCTCAAGGAAACTCAGTTTTCACACTCTATGCTTAGTGCCGTTTGAGTGCCTAGGACTGAAATGAAGATTGGTCAGCATCCCACACAAACGAATGCTCCACATGCGGGTTTCACATGCCACCAACTCCACATTCACAGGCAACTTCAGCGCCACTGCCGTTTTCAGATAGCCCTCAATGCAAAGGCTCTAGACGCAAATATTGGTGTGAGAGCTAATTCAATCAAGGAAACACTGCATGTTGGTGAAGGGCATATTGAAAAAGGATCAGTCGAGTGGTTCTTGTGGGAGAACAACTCCATTTGGCTCACTAACGTCACACACCATCAGGCTTCCAGGCAGCTCTCAAGGAAACTCAGTTTTCACACTCTATGCTTAGTGCTGTTTGAGTGCCTAGGACTGAAATGAACCTGGTAGAGCATCCCACAAAAACGAATGCTCCACATGCGGGTTTCACATGCCACCAACTCCACATTCACAGGCAACTTCAGCGCCACTGCCGTTTTCAGATAGCCCTCAATGCAAAGGCTCTAGACGCAAATATTGGTGTGAGAGCTAATTCAATCAAGGAAACACTGCATGTTGGTGAAGGGCATATTGAAGAAGGATCAGCAGAGTGGTTCTTGTGGGAGAACAACTCCATTTGGCTCACTAACGTCACAAACCATCAGGCTTCCAAGCAGCTCTCAAAGAAACTCAGTTTTCACACTCTATGCTTAGTGCCCTTTGAGTGCATTATCTAGGAATGAACCTGGTAGAGCATCCCACACAAACGAATGCTCCACATGCGGGTTTCACATGCCACCAACTCCACATTCACAGGCAACTTCAGCGCCACAGCCGTTTTCAGATAGCCCTCAATGCAAAGGCTCTAGACGCAAATATTGGTGTGAGAGCTAATTCAATCAAGGAAACACTGCATGTTGGTGAAGGGCATATTGAAGAAGGATCAGCCGAGTGGTTCTTGTGGGAGAACAACTCCATTTGGCTCACTAACTTCACACACCATCAGGCTTCCAAGCAGCTCTCAAGGAAACTCAGTTTTCACACTCTATGCTTAGTGCTCTTTGTGTGCCCAGGACTGAAATGAAGCTTGGTCAGCATCCCACACAAACAAATGCTCCACATGCGGGTTTCACATGCCACCAACTCCACATTCACAGGCAACTTCAGCGCCACAGCCGTTTTCAGATAGCCCTCAATGCAAAGGCTCTAGACGCAAATATTGGTGTGAGAGCTAATTCAATCAAGGAAACACTGCATGTTGGTGAAGGGCATATTGAAGAAGGATCAGCCGAGTGGTTCTTGTGGGAGAACAACTCCATTTGGCTCACTAACTTCACACACCATCAGGCTTCCAAGCAGCTCTCAAGGAAACTCAGTTTTCACACTCTATGCTTAGTGCTCTTTGTGTGCCCAGGACTGAAATGAAGCTTGGTCAGCATCCCACACAAACAAATGCTCCACATGCGGGTTTCACATGCCACCAACTCCACATTCACAGGCAACTTCAGCGCCACAGCCGTTTTCAGATAGCCCTCAATGCAAAGGCTCTAGACGCAAATATAGGTGTGAGAGCTAATTCAATCAAGGAAACACTGCATGTTGGTGAAGGGCATATTGAAGAAGGATCAGCCGAGTGGTTCTTGTGGGAGAACAACTCCATTTGGCTCACTAACTTCACACACCATCAGGCTTCCAAGCAGCTCTCAAGGAAACTCAGTTTTCACACTCTATGCTTAGTGCCGTTTGAGTGCCTAGGACTGAAATGAAGCTTGGTCAGCATCCCACACAAACGAATGCTCCACATGCGGGTTTCACATGCCACCAACTCCACATTCACAGGCAACTTCAGCGCCACAGCCGTTTTCAGATAGCCCTCAATGCAAAGGCTCTAGACGCAAATATTGGTGTGAGAGCTAATTCAATCAAGGAAACACTGCATGTTGGTGAAGGGCATATTGAAGAAGGATCAGCCGAGTGGTTCTTGTGGGAGAACAACTCCATTTGGCTCACTAACGTCACAAACCATCAGGCTTCCAAGCAGCTCTCAAAGAAACTCAGTTTTCACACTCTATGCTTAGTGCCCTTTGAGTGCATTATCTAGGAATGAACCTGGTAGAGCATCCCACACAAACGAATGCTCCACATGCAGGTTTCACATGCCACCAACTCCACATTCACAGTCAACTTCAGCGCCACAGCCGTTTTCAGATAGCCCTCAATGCAAAGGCTCTAGACGCAAATATTGGTGTGAGAGCTAATTCAATCAAGGAAACACTGCATGTTGGTGAAGGGCATATTGAAGAAGGATCAGCCGAGTGGTTCTTGTGGGAGAACAACTCCATTTGGCTCACTAACGTCACAAACCATCAGGCTTCCAAGCAGCTCTCAAAGAAACTCAGTTTTCACACTCTATGCTTAGTGCCCTTTGAGTGCATTATCTAGGAATGAACCTGGTAGAGCATCCCACACAAACGAATGCTCCACATGCGGGTTTCACATGCCACCAACTCCACATTCACAGGCAACTTCAGCGCCACAGCCGTTTTCAGATAGCCCTCAATGCAAAGGCTCTAGACGCAAATATTGGTGTGAGAGCTAATTCAATCAAGGAAACACTGCATGTTGGTGAAGGGCATATTGAAGAAGGATCAGCCGAGTGGTTCTTGTGGGAGAACAACTCCATTTGGCTCACTAACTTCACACACCATCAGGCTTCCAAGCAGCTCTCAAGGAAACTCAGTTTTCACACTCTATGCTTAGTGCTCTTTGTGTGCCCAGGACTGAAATGAAGCTTGGTCAGCATCCCACACAAACGAATGCTCCACATGCGGGTTTCACATGCCACCAACTCCACATTCACAGGCAACTTCAGCGCCACAGCCGTTTTCAGATAGCCCTCAATGCAAAGGCTCTAGACGCAAATATTGGTGTGAGAGCTAATTCAATCAAGGAAACACTGCATGTTGGTGAAGGGCATATTGAAGAAGGATCAGCCGAGTGGTTCTTGTGGGAGAACAACTCCATTTGGCTCACTAACTTCACACACCATCAGGCTTCCAAGCAGCTCTCAAGGAAACTCAGTTTTCACACTCTATGCTTAGTGCCGTTTGAGTGCCTAGGACTGAAATGAAGCTTGGTCAGCATCCCACACAAACGAATGCTCCACATGCGGGTTTCACATGCCACCAACTCCACATTCACAGGCAACTTCAGCGCCACAGCCGTTTTCAGATAGCCCTCAATGCAAAGGCTCTAGACGCAAATATTGGTGTGAGAGCTAATTCAATCAAGGAAACACTGCATGTTGGTGAAGGGCATATTGAAGAAGGATCAGCCGAGTGGTTCTTGTGGGAGAACAACTCCATTTGGCTCACTAACGTCACAAAGCATCAGGCTTCCAAGCAGCTCTCAAGGAAACTCAGTTTTCACACTCTATGCTTAGTGCCCTTTGTATGGCTAGGACTGAAGTGAACCTGGTAGAGCAACCCACAGAAACGAATGCTCCACATGCGGGTTTCACATGCCACCAACTCCACATTCACAGGCAACTTCAGCGCCACTGCCGTTTTCAGATAGCCCTCAATGCAAAGGCTCTAGACGCAAATATTGGTGTGAGAGCTAATTCAATCAAGGAAACACTGCATGTTGGTGAAGGGCATATTGAAGAAGGATCAGCCGAGTGGTTCTTGTGGGAGAACAACTCCATTTGGCTCACTAACGTCACACACCATCAGGCTTCCAAGCAGCTCTCAAGGAAACTCAGTTTTCACACTCTATGCTTAGTGCCCTTTGAGTGCATTATCTAGGAATGAACCTGGTAGAGCATCCCACACAAACGAATGCTCCACATGCGGGTTTCACATGCCACCAACTCCACATTCTCAGGCAACTTCAGCGCCACAGCCGTTTTCAGATAGCCCTCAATGCAAAGGCTCCAGACGCAAATATTGGTGTGAGAGCTAATTCAATCAAGGAAACACTGCATGTTGGTGAAGGACATATTGAAGAAGGATCAGCCGAGTGGTTCTTGTGGGAAAACAACTCCATTTGGCTCACTAACGTCACACACCATCAGGCTTCCAAGCAGCTCTCAAGGAAACTCAGTTTTCACACTCTATGCTTAGTGCTCTTTGTATGGCTAGGACTGAAATGAACCTGGTAGAGCATCCCACACAAACGAATGCTCCACATGCGGGTTTCACATGCCACCAACTCCACATTCACAGGCAACTTCAGCGCCACAGCCGTTTTCAGATAGCCCTCAAAGCAAAGGCTCTAGACGCAAATATTGGTGTGAGAGCTAATTCAATCAAGGAAACACTGCATGTTGGTGAAGGGCATATTGAAGAAGAATAAGCCGAGTGGTACTTGTGGGAGAACAACTCCATTTGGCTCACTAACTTCACACACCATCAGGCTTCCAAGCAGCTCTCAAGGAAACTCAGTTTTCACACTCTATGCTTACTGCTCTTTGTGTGCCTAGGACTGAAATGAAGCTTGGTCAGCATCCCACACAAACGAATGCTCCACATGCGGGTTTCACATGCCACCAACTCCTCATTCACAGGCAACTTCAGTGCCACAGCCGTTTTCAGATAGCCCTCAATGCAAAGGCTCTAGACGCAAATATTGGTGTGAGAGCTAATTCAATCAAGGAAACACTGCATGTTGGTGAAGGGCATATTGAAGAAGGATCAGCCGAGTGGTTCTTGTGGGAGAACAACTCCATTTGGCTCACTAACTTCACACACCATCAGGCTTCCAAGCAGCTCTCAAGGAAACTCAGTTTTCACACTCTATGCTTAGTGCCTTTTGAGTGCATTATCTAGGAATGAACCTGGTAGAGCATCCCACACAAACGAATGCTCCACATGCGGGTTTCACATGCCACCAACTCCACATACACAGGCAACTTCAGCGCCACAGCCGTTTTCAGATAGCCCTCAATGCAAAGGCTCCAGACGCAAATATTGGTGTGAGAGCTAATTCAATCAAGGAAACACTGCATGTTGGTGAAGGACATATTGAAGAAGGATCAGCCGAGTGGTTCTTGTGGGAGAACAACTCCATTTGGCTCACTAACTTCACACACCATCAGGCTTCCAAGCAGCTCTCAAGGAAACTCAGTTTTCACACTCTATGCTTAGTGCTCTTTGTATGGCTAGGACTGAAATGAACCTGGTAGAGCATCCCACACAAACGAATGCTCCACATGCGGGTTTCACATGCCACCAACTCCACATTCACAGGCAACTTCAGCGCCACAGCCGTTTTCAGATAGCCCTCAATGCAAAGGCTCTAGACGCAAATATTGGTGTGAGAGCTAATTCAATCAAGGAAACACTGCATGTTGGTGAAGGGCATATTGAAGAAGGATCAGCCGAGTGGTTCTTGTGGGAGAACAACTCCATTTGGCTCACTAACTTCACACACCATCAGGCTTCCAAGCAGCTCTCAAGGAAACTCAGTTTTCACACTCTATGCTTAGTGCCCTTTGTATGGCTAGGACTGAAATGAACCTGGTAGAGCATCCCACAAAAACGAATGCTCCACATGCGGGTTTCACATGCCACCAACTCCACATTCACAGGCAACTTCAGCGCCACAGCCGTTTTCAGATAGCCCTCAATGCAAAGGCTCTAGACGCAAATATTGGTGTGAGAGCTAATTCAATCAAGGAAACACTGCATGTTGGTGAAGGCCATATTGAAGAAGGATCAGCCGAGTGGTTCTTGTGGGAGAACAACCCCATTTGGCTCACTAACTTCACACACCATCAGGTTTCCAAGCAGCTCTCAAGGAAACTCAGTTTTCACACTCTATGCTTAGTGCCCTTTGTATGGCTAGGACTGAAATGAACCTGGTAGAGCATCCCACACAAACGAATGCTCCACATGCGGGTTTCACATGCCACCAACTCCACATTCACAGTCAACTTCAGCGCCACTGCCGTTTTCAGATAGCCCTCAATGCAAAGGCTCTAGACGCAAATATTGGTGTGAGAGCTAATTCAATCAAGGAAACACTGCATGTTGGTGAAGGGCATATTGAAGAAGGATCAGCCGAGTGGTTCTTGTGGGAGAACAACTCCATTTGGCTCACTAACTTCACACACCATCAGGCTTCCAAGCAGCTCTCAAGGAAACTCAGTTTTCACACTCTATGCTTAGTGCCGTTTGAGTGCCTAGGACTGAAATGAAGATTGGTCAGCATCCCACACAAACGAATGCTCCACATGCGGGTTTCACATGCCACCAACTCCACATTCACAGGCAACTTCAGCGCCACAGCCGTTTTCAGATAGCCCTCAATGCAAAGGCTCTAGACGCAAATATTGGTGTGAGAGCTAATTCAATCAAGGAAACACTGCATGTTGGTGAAGGGCATATTGAAGAAGGATCAGCCGAGTGGTTCTTGTGGGAGAACAACTCCATTTGGCTCACTAACGTCACAAAGCATCAGGCTTCCAAGCAGCTCTCAAGGAAACTCAGTTTTCACACTCTATGCTTAGTGCCCTTTGTATGGCAAGGACTGAAGTGAACCTGGTAGAGCAACCCACAGAAACGAATGCTCCACATGCGGGTTTCACATGCCACCAACTCCACATTCACAGGCAACTTCAGCGCCACAGCCGTTTTCAGATAGCCCTCAATGCAAAGGCTCTAGACGCAAATATTGGTGTGAGAGCTAATTCAATCAAGGAAACACTGCATGTTGGTGAAGGGCATATTGAAGAAGGATCAGCCGAGTGGTTCTTGTGGGAGAACAACTCCATTTGGCTCACTAACGTCACACACCATCAGGCTTCCAAGCAGCTCTCAAGGAAACTCAGTTTTCACACTCTATGCTTAGTGCCCTTTGAATGCATTATCTGGGAATGAACCTGGTAGAGCATCCCACACAAACGAATGCTCCACATGCGGGTTTCACATGCCACCAACTCCACATTCTCAGGCAACTTCAGCGCCACAGCCGTTTTCAGATAGCCCTCAATGCAAAGGCTCCAGACGCAAATATTGGTGTGAGAGCTAGTTCAATCAAGGAAACACTGCATGTTGGTGAAGGACATATTGAAGAAGGATCAGCCGAGTGGTTCTTGTGGGAAAACAACTCCATTTGGCTCACTAACGTCACACACCATCAGGCTTCCAAGCAGCTCTCAAGGAAACTCAGTTTTCACACTCTATGCTTAGTGCTCTTTGTATGGCTAGGACTGAAATGAACCTGGTAGAGCATCCCACACAAAGGAATGCTCCACATGCGGGTTTCACATGCCACCAACTCCACATTCACAGGCAACTTCAGCGCCACAGCCGTTTTCAGATAGCCCTCAAAGCAAAGGCTCTAGACGCAAATATTGGTGTGAGAGCTAATTCAATCAAGGAAACACTGCATGTTGGTGAAGGGCATATTGAAGAAGAATCAGCCGAGTGGTACTTGTGGGAGAACAACTCCATTTGGCTCACTAACTTCACACACCATCAGGCTTCCAAGCAGCTCTCAAGGAAACTCAGTTTTCACACTCTATGCTTACTGCTCTTTGTGTGCCTAAGACTGAAATGAAGCTTGGTCAGCATCCCACACAAACGAATGCTCCACATGCGGGTTTCACATGCCACCAACTCCTCATTCACAGGCAACTTCAGTGCCACAGCCGTTTTCAGATAGCCCTCAATGGAAAGGCTCTAGACGCAAATATTGGTGTGAGAGCTAATTCAATCAAGGAAACACTGCATGTTGGTGAAGGGCATATTGAAGAAGGATCAGCCGAGTGGTTCTTGTGGGAGAACAACTCCATTTGGCTCACTAACTTCACACACCATCAGGCTTCCAAGCAGCTCTCAAGGAAACTCAGTTTTCACACTCTATGCTTAGTGCCTTTTGAGTGCATTATCTAGGAATGAACCTGGTAGAGCATCCCACACAAACGAATGCTCCACATGCGGGTTTCACATGCCACCAACTCCACATTCACAGGCAACTTCAGCGCCACAGCCGTTTTCAGATAGCCCTCAATGCAAAGGCTCTAGACGCAAATATTGGTGTGAGAGCTAATTCAATCAAGGAAACACAGCATGTTGGTGAAGGGCATATTGAAGAAGGATCAGCCGAGTGGTTCTTGTGGGAGAACAACCCCATTTGGCTCACTAACTTCACACACCATCAGGTTTCCAAGCAGCTCTCAAGGAAACTCAGTTTTCACACTCTATGCTTAGTGCCCTTTGTATGGCTAGGACTGAAATGAACCTGGTAGAGCATCCCACACAAACGAATGCTCCACATGCGGGTTTCACATGCCACCAACTCCACATTCACAGGCAACTTCAGCGCCACAGCCGTTTTCAGATAGCCCTCAATGCAAAGGCTCTAGACGCAAATATTGGTGTGAGAGCTAATTCAATCAAGGAAACACTGCATGTTGGTGAAGGGCATATTGAAGAAGGATCAGCCGAGTGGTTCTTGTGGGAGAACAACTCCATTTGGCTCACTAACTTCACACACCATCAGGCTTCCAAGCAGCTCTCAAGGAAACTCAGTTTTCACACTCTATGCTTAGTGCCCTTTGTATGGCTAGGACTGAAATGAACCTGGTAGAGCATCCCAGAAAAACGAATGCTCCACATGCGGGTTTCACATGCCACCAACTCCACATTCACAGGCAACTTCAGCGCCACAGCCGTTTTCAGATAGCCCTCAATGCAAAGGCTCTAGACGCAAATATTGGTGTGAGAGCTAATTCAATCAAGGAAACACTGCATGTTGGTGAAGGGCATATTGAAGAAGGATCAGCCGAGTGGTTCTTGTGGGAGAACAACCCCATTTGGCTCACTAACTTCACACACCATCAGGTTTCCAAGCAGCTCTCAAGGAAACTCAGTTTTCACACTCTATGCTTAGTGCCCTTTGTATGGCTAGGACTGAAATGAACCTGGTAGAGCATCCCACACAAACGAATGCTCCACATGCGGGTTTCACATGCCACCAACTCCACATTCACAGGCAACTTCAGCGCCACTGCCGTTTTCAGATAGCCCTCAATGCAAAGGCTCTAGACGCAAATATTGGTGTGAGAGCTAATTCAATCAAGGAAACACTGCATGTTGGTGAAGGGCATATTGAAGAAGGATCAGCCGAGTGGTTCTTGTGGGAGAACAACTCCATTTGGCTCACTAACTTCACACACCATCAGGCTTCCAAGCAGCTCTCAAGGAAACTCAGTTTTCACACTCTATGCTTAGTGCCGTTTGAGTGCCTAGGACTGAAATGAAGATTGGTCAGCATCCCACACAAACGAATGCTCCACATGCGGGTTTCACATGCCACCAACTCCACATTCACAGGCAACTTCAGCGCCACAGCCGTTTTCAGATAGCCCTCAATGCAAAGGCTCTAGACGCAAATATTGGTGTGAGAGCTAATTCAATCAAGGAAACACTGCATGTTGGTGAAGGGCATATTGAAGAAGGATCAGCCGAGTGGTTCTTGTGGGAGAACAACCCCATTTGGCTCACTAACTTCACACACCATCAGGTTTCCAAGCAGCTCTCAAGGAAACTCAGTTTTCACACTCTATGCTTAGTGCCCTTTGTATGGCTAGGACTGAAATGAACCTGGTAGAGCATCCCACACAAACGAATGCTCCACATGCGGGTTTCACATGCCACCAACTCCACATTCACAGGCAACTTCAGCGCCACTGCCGTTTTCAGATAGCCCTCAATGCAAAGGCTCTAGACGCAAATATTGGTGTGAGAGCTAATTCAATCAAGGAAACACTGCATGTTGGTGAAGGGCATATTGAAGAAGGATCAGCCGAGTGGTTCTTGTGGGAGAACAACTCCATTTGGCTCACTAACTTCACACACCATCAGGCTTCCAAGCAGCTCTCAAGGAAACTCAGTTTTCACACTCTATGCTTAGTGCCCTTTGAGTGCATTATCTAGGAATGAACCTGGTAGAGCATCCCACACAAACGAATGCTCCACATGCGGGTTTCACATGCCACCAACTCCACATTCTCAGGCAACTTCAGCGCCACAGCCGTTTTCAGATAGCCCTCAATGCAAAGGCTCCAGACGCAAATATTGGTGTGAGAGCTAATTCAATCAAGGAAACACTGCATGTTGGTGAAGGACATATTGAAGAAGGATCAGCCGAGTGGTTCTTGTGGGAAAACAACTCCATTTGGCTCACTAACGTCACACACCATCAGGCTTCCAAGCAGCTGTCAAGGAAACTCAGTTTTCACACTCTATGCTTAGTGCTCTTTGTATGGCTAGGACTGAAATGAACCTGGTAGAGCATCCCACACAAACGAATGCTCCACATGCGGGTTTCACATGCCACCAACTCCACATTCACAGGCAACTTCAGCGCCACAGCCGTTTTCAGATAGCCCTCAAAGCAAAGGCTCTAGACGCAAATATTGGTGTGAGAGCTAATTCAATCAAGGAAACACTGCATGTTGGTGAAGGGCATATTGAAGAAGAATCAGCCGAGTGGTACTTGTGGGAGAACAACTCCATTTGGCTCACTAACTTCACACACCATCAGGCTTTCAAGCAGCTCTCAAGGAAACTCAGTTTTCACACTCTATGCTTACTGCTCTTTGTGTGCCTAGGACTGAAATGAAGCTTGGTCAGCATCCCACACAAACGAATGCTCCACATGCGGGTTTCACATGCCACCAACTCCTCATTCACAGGCAACTTCAGTGCCACAGCCGTTTTCAGATAGCCCTCAATGCAAAGGCTCTAGACGCAAATATTGGTGTGAGAGCTAATTCAATCAAGGAAACACTGCATGTTGGTGAAGGGCATATTGAAGAAGGATCAGCCGAGTGGTTCTTGTGGGAGAACAACTCCATTTGGCTCACTAACTTCACACACCATCAGGCTTCCAAGCAGCTCTCAAGGAAACTCAGTTTTCACACTCTATCCTTAGTGCCTTTTGAGTGCATTATCTAGGAATGAACCTGGTAGAGCATCCCACACAAACGAATGCTCCACATGCGGGTTTCACATGCCACCAACTCCACATTCACAGGCAACTTCAGCGCCTCAGCCGTTTTCAGATAGCCCTCAATGCAAAGGCTCCAGACGCAAATATTGGTGTGAGAGCTAATTCAATCAAGGAAACACTGCATGTTGGTGAAGGACATATTGAAGAAGGATCAGCCGAGTGGTTCTTGTGGGAGAACAACTCCATTTGGCTCACTAACTTCACACACCATCAGGCTTCCAAGCAGCTCTTAAGGAAACTCAGTTTTCACACTCTATGCTTAGTGCTCTTTGTATGGCTAGGACTGAAATGAACCTGGTAGAGCATCCCACACAAACGAATGCTCCACATGCGGGTTTCACATGCCACCAACTCCTCATTCTCAGGCAACTTCAGCGCCACAGCCGTTTTCAGATAGCCCTCAATGCAAAGGCTCTAGACGCAAATATTGGTGTGAGAGCTAATTCAATCAAGGAAACACTGCATGTTGGTGAAGGGCATATTGAAGAAGGATCAGCCGAGTGGTTCTTGTGGGAGAACAACTCCATTTGGCTCACTAACTTCACATACCATCAGGCTTCCAAGCAGCTCTCAAGGAAACTCAGTTTTCACACTCTATGCTTAGTGCCCTTTGTATGGCTAGGACTGAAATGAACCTGGTAGAGCATCCCAGAAAAACGAATGCTCCACATGCGGGTTTCACATGCCACCAACTCCACATTCACAGGCAACTTCAGCGCCACAGCCGTTTTCAGATAGCCCTCAATGCAAAGGCTCTAGACGCAAATATTGGTGTGAGAGCTAATTCAATCAAGGAAACACTGCATGTTGGTGAAGGGCATATTGAAGAAGGATCAGCCGAGTGGTTCTTGTGGGAGAACAACCCCATTTGGCTCACTAACTTCACACACCATCAGGTTTCCAAGCAGCTCTCAAGGAAACTCAGTTTTCACACTCTATGCTTAGTGCCCTTTGTATGGCTAGGACTGAAATGAACCTGGTAGAGCATCCCACACAAACGAATGCTCCACATGCGGGTTTCACATGCCACCAACTCCACATTCACAGGCAACTTCAGCGCCACTGCCGTTTTCAGATAGCCCTCAATGCAAAGGCTCTAGACGCAAATATTGGTGTGAGAGCTAATTCAATCAAGGAAACACTGCATGTTGGTGAAGGGCATATTGAAGAAGGATCAGCCGAGTGGTTCTTGTGGGAGAACAACTCCATTTGGCTCACTAACTTCACACACCATCAGGCTTCCAAGCAGCTCTCAAGGAAACTCAGTTTTCACACTCTATGCTTAGTGCCGTTTGAGTGCCTAGGACTGAAATGAAGATTGGTCAGCATCCCACACAAACGAATGCTCCACATGCGGGTTTCACATGCCACCAACTCCACATTCACAGGCAACTTCAGCGCCACAGCCGTTTTCAGATAGCCCTCAATGCAAAGGCTCTAGACGCAAATATTGGTGTGAGAGCTAATTCAATCAAGGAAACACTGCATGTTGGTGAAGGGCATATTGAAGAAGGATCAGCCGAGTGGTTCTTGTGGGAGAACAACCCCATTTGGCTCACTAACTTCACACACCATCAGGTTTCCAAGCAGCTCTCAAGGAAACTCAGTTTTCACACTCTATGCTTAGTGCCCTTTGTATGGCTAGGACTGAAATGAACCTGGTAGAGCATCCCACACAAACGAATGCTCCACATGCGGGTTTCACATGCCACCAACTCCACATTCACAGGCAACTTCAGCGCCACAGCCGTTTTCAGATAGCCCTCAATGCAAAGGCTCTAGACGCAAATATTGGTGTGAGAGCTAATTCAATCAAGGAAACACTGCATGTTGGTGAAGGGCATATTGAAGAAGGATCAGCCGAGTGGTTCTTGTGGGAGAACAACTCCATTTGGCTCACTAACTTCACACACCATCAGGCTTCCAAGCAGCTCTCAAGGAAACTCAGTTTTCACACTCTATGCTTAGTGCCCTTTGAGTGCATTATCTAGGAATGAACCTGGTAGAGCATCCCACACAAACGAATGCTCCACATGCGGGTTTCACATGCCACCAACTCCACATTCTCAGGCAACTTCAGCGCCACAGCCGTTTTCAGATAGCCCTCAATGCAAAGGCTCCAGACGCAAATATTCGTGTGAGAGCTAATTCAATCAAGGAAACACTGCATGTTGGTGAAGGACATATTGAAGAAGGATCAGCCGAGTGGTTCTTGTGGGAAAACAACTCCATTTGGCTCACTAACGTCACACACCATCAGGCTTCCAAGCAGCTCTCAAGGAAACTCAGTTTTCACACTCTATGCTTAGTGCTCTTTGTATGGCTAGGACTGAAATGAACCTGGTAGAGCATCCCACACAAACGAATGCTCCACATGCGGGTTTCACATGCCACCAACTCCACATTCACAGGCAACTTCAGCGCCACAGCCGTTTTCAGATAGCCCTCAAAGCAAAGGCTCTAGACGCAAATATTGGTGTGAGAGCTAATTCAATCAAGGAAACACTGCATGTTGGTGAAGGGCATATTGAAGAAGAATCAGCCGAGTGGTACTTGTGGGAGAACAACTCCATTTGGCTCACTAACTTCACACACCATCAGGCTTTCAAGCAGCTCTCAAGGAAACTCAGTTTTCACACTCTATGCTTACTGCTCTTTGTGT
Organism: Ochotona princeps; assembly: GCF_030435755.1. NCBI lineage: Eukaryota > Metazoa > Chordata > Mammalia > Lagomorpha > Ochotonidae > Ochotona > Ochotona princeps. The sequence goes on along the minus strand of NW_026699195.1, from coordinate 56,005 downwards.
GCCTAGGACTGAAATGAAGCTTGGTCAGCATCCCACACAAACGAATGCTCCACATGCGGGTTTCACATGCCACCAACTCCTCATTCACAGGCAACTTCAGTGCCACAGCCGTTTTCAGATAGCCCTCAATGCAAAGGCTCTAGACGCAAATATTGGTGTGAGAGCTAATTCAATCAAGGAAACACTGCATGTTGGTGAAGGGCATATTGAAGAAGGATCAGCCGAGTGGTTCTTGTGGGAGAACAACTCCATTTGGCTCACTAACTTCACACACCATCAGGCTTCCAAGCAGCTCTCAAGGAAACTCAGTTTTCACACTCTATCCTTAGTGCCTTTTGAGTGCATTATCTAGGAATGAACCTGGTAGAGCATCCCACACAAACGAATGCTCCACATGCGGGTTTCACATGCCACCAACTCCACATTCACAGGCAACTTCAGCGCCTCAGCCGTTTTCAGATAGCCCTCAATGCAAAGGCTCCAGACGCAAATATTGGTGTGAGAGCTAATTCAATCAAGGAAACACTGCATGTTGGTGAAGGACATATTGAAGAAGGATCAGCCGAGTGGTTCTTGTGGGAGAACAACTCCATTTGGCTCACTAACTTCACACACCATCAGGCTTCCAAGCAGCTCTTAAGGAAACTCAGTTTTCACACTCTATGCTTAGTGCTCTTTGTATTGCTAGGACTGAAATGAACCTGGTAGAGCATCCCACACAAACGAATGCTCCACATGCGGGTTTCACATGCCACCAACTCCTCATTCTCAGGCAACTTCAGCGCCACAGCCGTTTTCAGATAGCCCTCAATGCAAAGGCTCTAGACGCAAATATTGGTGTGAGAGCTAATTCAATCAAGGAAACACTGCATGTTGGTGAAGGGCATATTGAAGAAGGATCAGCCGAGTGGTTCTTGTGGGAGAACAACTCCATTTGGCTCACTAACTTCACATACCATCAGGCTTCCAAGCAGCTCTCAAGGAAACTCAGTTTTCACACTCTATGCTTAGTGCCCTTTGTATGGCTAGGACTGAAATGATGATTGTTCAGCATCCCACACAAACGAATGCTCCACATGCGGGTTTCACATGCCACCAACTCCACATTCACAGGCAACTTCAGCGCCACTGCCGTTTTCAGATAGCCCTCAATGCAAAGGTTCTAGACGCAAATATTGGTGTGAGAGCTAATTCAATCAAGGAAACAATGCATGTTGGTGAAGGGCATATTGAAAAAGGATCAGCCGAGTGGTTCTTGTGGGAGAACAACTCCATTTGGCTCACTAACTTCACACACCATCAGGCTTCCAAGCAGCTCTCAAGGAAACTCAGTTTTCACACTCTATGCTTAGTGCTATTTGAGTGCCTAGGACTGAAATGAAGTTTGGTCAGCATCCCACACAAACGAATGCTCCACATGCGGGTTTCACATGCCACCAACTCCTCATTCACAGGCAACTTCAGCGCCACAGCCGTTTTCAGATAGCCCTCAATGCAAAGGCTCTAGACGCAAGTATTGGTGTGAGAGCTAATTCAATCAAGCAAACATTACATGTTGGTGAAGGGCATATTGAAGAAGGATCAGCCGAGTGGTTCTTGTGGGAGAACAACTCCATTTGGCTCACTAACGTCACACACCATCAGGCTTCCAAGCAGCTCTCAAGGAAACTCAGTTTTCACACTCTATGCTTAGTGCCCTTTTTGTGCCTAGGATTGTAATGAAGCTTGGAGAGCATCCCACACATAAACGAATGCTCCACGTGCGGGTTTCACATGCCACCAACTCCACATTCACAGTCAACTTCAGCGCCACAGCCATTTTCAGATAGCCCTCAATGCAAAGGCTCTAGACGCAAATATTGGTGTGAGAGCTAATTCAATCAAGGAAACACTGCATGTTGGTGAAGGGCATATTGAAGAAGGATCAGCCGAGTGGTTCTTGTGGGAGAACAACTCCATTTGGCTCACTAACTTCACACACCATCAGGCTTCCAAGCAGCTCTCAAGGAAACTCAGTTTTCACACTCTATGCTTAGTGCCCTTTGTATGGCTAGGACTGAAATGAACCTGGTAGAGCATCCCACAAAAACGAATGCTCCACATGCGGGTTTCACATGCCACCAATTCCACATTCACAGGCAACTTCAGCGCCACTGCCGTTTTCAGATAGCCCTCAATGCAAAGGCTCTAGACGCAAATATTGGTGTGAGAGCTAATTCAATCAAGGAAACACTGCATGTTGGTGAAGGGCATATTGAAGAAGGATCAGCCGAGTGGTTCTTGTGGGAGAACAACTCCATTTGGCTCACTAACTTCACACACCATCAGGCTTCCAAGCAGCTCTCAAGGAAACTCAGTTTTCACACTCTATGCTTAGTGCCCTTTGTATGGCTAGGACTGAAATGAACCTGGTAGAGCATCCCACACAAACGAATGCTCCACATGCGGGTTTCACATGCCACCAACTCCTCATTCACAGGCAACTTCAGCGCCACAGCCGTTTTCAGATAGCCCTCAATGCAAAGGCTCTAGACGCAAATATTGGTGTGAGAGCTAATTCAATCAAGGAAACACTGCATGTTGGTGAAGGGCATATTGAAAAAGGATCAGCCGAGTGGTTCTTGTGGGAGAACAACTCCATTTGGCTCACTAACTTCACACACCATCAGGCTTCCAAGCAGCTCTCAAGGAAACTCAGTTTTCACACTCTATGCTTACTGCTCTTTGAGTTCCTAGGACTGAAATGAAGTTTGGTCAGCATCCCACACAAACGAATGCTCCACATGCGGGTTTCACATGCCACCAACTCCACATTCACAGTCAACTTCAGCGCCACAGCCGTTTTCAGATAGCCCTCAATGCAAAGGCTCCAGACGCAAATATTGGTGTGAGAGCTAATTCAATCAAGGAAACACTGCATGTTGGTGAAGGGCATATTGAAGAAGGATCAGCCGAGTGGTTCTTGTGGGAGAACAACTCCATTTGGCTCACTAACTTCACACACCATCAGGCTTCCAAGCAGCTCTCAAGGAAACTCAGTTTTCACACTCTATGCTTAGTGCCCTTTGAGTGCATTATCTAGGAAGGAACCTGGTAGAGCATCCCACACAAACGAATGCTCCACATGCGGGTTTCACATGCCACCAACTCCACATTCACAGGCAACTTCAGCGCCACAGCCGTTTTCAGATAGCCCTCAATGCAAAGGCTCTAGACGCAAATATAGGTGTGAGAGCTAATTCAATCAAGGAAACACTGCATGTTGGTGAAGGGCATATTGAAGAAGGATCAGCCGAGTGGTTCTTGTGGGAGAACAACTCCATTTGGCTCACTAACTTCACACACCATCAGGCTTCCAAGCAGCTCTCAAGGAAACTCAGTTTTCACACTCTATGCTTAGTGCTCTTTGTGTGCCCAGGACTGAAATGAAGCTTGGTCAGCATCCCACACAAACAAATGCTCCACATGCGGGTTTCACATGCCACCAACTCCACATTCACAGGCAACTTCAGCGCCACAGCCGTTTTCAGTTAGCCCTCAATGGAAAGGCTCTAGACGCAAATATTGGTGTGAGAGCTAATTCAATCAAGGAAACACTGCATGTTGGTGAAGGGCATATTGAAGAAGGATCAGCCGAGTGGTTCTTGTGGGAGAACAACTCCATTTGGCTCACTAACTTCACACACCATCAGGCTTCCAAGCAGCTCTCAAGGAAACTCAGTTTTCACACTCTATGCTTAGTGCCGTTTGAGTGCCTAGGACTGAAATGAAGATTGGTCAGCTTCCCACACAAACGAATGCTCCACATGCGGGTTTCACATGCCACCAACTCCACATTCACAGGCAACTTCAGCGCCACAGCCGTTTTCAGATAGCCCTCAATGCAAAGGCTCTAGACGCAAATATTGGTGTGAGAGCTAATTCAATCAAGGAAACACTGCATGTTGGTGAAGGGCATATTGAAGAAGGATCAGCCGAGTGGTTCTTGTGGGAGAACAACCCCATTTGGCTCACTAACGTCACACACCATCAGGCTTCCAAGCAGCTCTCAAGGAATCTCAGTTTTCACACTCTATGCTTAGTGCCCTTTGAGTGCATTATCTAGGAATGAACCTGGTAGAGCATCCCACACAAACGAATGCTCCACATGCGGGTTTCACATGCCACCAACTCCACATTCTCAGGCAACTTCAGCGCCACAGCCGTTTTCAGATAGCCCTCAATGCAAAGGCTCCAGACGCAAATATTGGTGTGAGAGCTAATTCAATCAAGGAAACACTGCATGTTGGTGAAGGGCATATTGAAGAAGGATCAGCCGAGTGGTTCTTGTGGGAGAACAACTCCATTTGGCTCACTAACGTCACACACCATCAGGCTTCCAAGCAGCTCTCAAGGAATCTCAGTTTTCACACTCTATGCTTAGTGCCTTTTGAGTGCATTATCTAGGAATGAACCTGGTAGAGCATCCCACACAAACGAATGCTCCACATGCGGGTTTCACATGCCACCAACTCCACATTCACAGGCAACTTCAGCGCCACTGCCGTTTTCAGATAGCCCTCAATGCAAAGGCTCTAGACGCAAATATTGGTGTGAGAGCTAATTCAATCAAGGAAACACTGCATGTTGGTGAAGGGCATATTGAAGAAGGATCAGCCGAGTGGTTCTTGTGGGAGAACAACTCCATTTGGCTCACTGGCTTCACACACCATCAGGCTTCCAAGCAGCTCTCAAGCAAACTCAGTTTTCACACTCTATGCTTACTGCTCTTTGTGTGCCTAGGACTGAAATGAAGCTTGGTCAGCATCCCACACAAACGAATGCTCCACATGCGGGTTTCACATGCCACCAACTCCTCATTCACAGGCAACTTCAGTGCCACAGCCGTTTTCAGATAGCCCTCAATGCAAAGGCTCTAGACGCAAATATTGGTGTGAGAGCTAATTCAATCAAGGAAACACTGCATGTTGGTGAACGGCATATTGAAGAAGGATCAGCCGAGTGGTTCTTGTGGGAGAACAACTCCATTTGGCTCACTAACTTCACACACCATCAGGCTTCCAAGCAGCTCTCAAGGAAACTCAGTTTTCACACTCTATGCTTAGTGCCTTTTGAGTGCATTATCTAGGAATGAACCTGGTAGAGCATCCCACACAAACGAGTGCTCCACATGCGGGTTTCACATGCCACCAACTCCACATTCACAGGCAACTTCAGCGCCACAGCCGTTTTTAGATAGCCCTCAATGCAAAGGCTCCAGACGCAAATATTGGTGTGAGAGCTAATTCAATCAAGGAAACACTGCATGTTGGTGAAGGACATATTGAAGAAGGATCAGCCGAGTGGTTCTTGTGGGAGAACAACTCCATTTGGCTCACTAACTTCACACACCATCAGGCTTCCAAGCAGCTCTCAAGGAAACTCAGTTTTCACACTCTATGCTTAGTGCTCTTTGTATGGCTAGGACTGAAATGAACCTGGTAGAGCATCCCACACAAACGAATGCTCCACATGCGGGTTTCACATGCCACCAACTCCTCGTTCTCAGGCAACTTCAGCGCCACAGCCGTTTTCAGATAGCCCTCAATGCTATTGGTGTGAGAGCTAATTCAATCAAGGAAACACTGCATGTTGGTGAAGGGCATATTGAAGAAGGATCAGCCGAGTGGTTCTTGTGGGAGAACAACTCCATTTGGCTCACTAACTTCACACACCATCAGGCTTCCAAGCAGCTCTCAAGGAAACTCAGTTTTCACACTCTATGCTTAGTGCCCTTTGTATGACTAGGACTGAATGAACCTGGTAGAGCATCCCACAAAAACGAATGCTCCACATGCGGGTTTTCCCCCCATCCCCACTCCCACACATGCCACCAACTCCCACATTCACAGGCAACTTCAGCGCACTGCCGTTTTCAGATAGCCCTCATGCAAAAGGCTCTAGACGCAAATATTGGTGTGAGAGCTAATTCAATCAAGGAACCACTGCATGTTGGTGAAGGGCATATTGAAGAAGGATCAGCCGAGTGGTTCTTGTGGGAGAACAACTCATTTGGCTCACTAACTTCACACACCATCAGGCTTCCAAGCAGCTCTCAAGGAAACTCAGTTTTCACACTCTATGCTTAGTGCCCTTTTTGTGCCTAGGATTGTAATGAAGCTTGGAGAGCATCCCACACACAAACGAATGCTCCACGTGCGGGTTTCACATGCCACCAACTCCACATTCACAGGCAACTTCAGCGCCACAGCATTTTCAGATAGCCCTCAATGCAAAGGCTCTAGACGCAAATATTGGTGTGAGAGCTAATTCAATCAAGGAAACACTGCATGTTGGTGAAGGGCATATTGAAGAAGGATCAGCCGAGTGGTTCTTGTGGGAGAACAACTCCATTTGGCTCACTAACTTCACACACCATCAGGCTTCCAAGCAGCTCTCAAGGAAACTCAGTTTTCACACTCTATGCTTAGTGCCCTTTGTATGGCTAGGACTGAAATGAACCTGGTAGAGCATCCACAAAAACGAATGCTCCACATGCGGGTTTCACATGCCACCAATTCCACATTCACAGGCAACTTCAGCGCCACTGCCGTTTTCAGATAGCCCTCAATGCAAAGGCTCTAGACGCAAATATTGGTGTGAGAGCTAATTCAATCAAGGAAACACTGCATGTTGGTGAAGGGCATATTGAAGAAGGATCAGCCGAGTGGTTCTTGTGGAGAACAACTCCATTTGCTCACTAACTTCACACACCATCAGGCTTCCAAGCAGCTCTCAAGGAAACTCAGTTTTCACACTCTATGCTTAGTGCCCTTTGAATGGCTAGACTGAAATGAACCTGGTAGAGCATCCCACACAAACGAATGCTCCACATGCGGGTTTCACATGCCACCACTCCTCATTCACAGGCAACTTCAGCGCCACAGCCGTTTTCAGATAGCCCTCAATGCAAAGGCTCTAGACGCAAATATTGGTGTGAGAGCTAATTCAATCAAGGAAACACTGCATGTTGGTGAAGGGCATATTGAAAAAGGATCAGCCGAGTGGTTCTTGTGGGAGAACAACTCCATTTGGCTCACTAACTTCACACACCATCAGGCTTCCAAGCAGCTCTCAAGGAAACTCAGTTTCACACTCTATGCTTACTGCTCTTTGAGTTCCTAGGACTGAAATGAAGTTTGGTAGCATCCCACACAAACGAATGCTCCACATGCGGGTTTCACATGCCACCAACTCCACATTCACAGTCAACTTCAGCGCCACAGCCGTTTTCAGATAGCCCTCAATGCAAAGGCTCCAGACGCAAATATTGGTGTGAGAGCTAATTCAATCAAGGAAACACTGCATGTTGGTGAAGGCATATTGAAGAAGGATCAGCCGAGTGGTTCTTGTGGGAGAACAACTCCATTTTGCTCACTAACTTCACACACCATCAGGCTTCCAAGCAGCTCTCAAGGAAACTCAGTTTTCACACTCTATGCTTAGTGCCCTTTGAGTGCATTATCTAGGAAGGAACCTGGTAGAGCATCCCACACAAACGAATGCTCCACATGCGGGTTTCACATGCCACCAACTCCACATTCACAGGGCAACTTCAGCGCCACAGCCGTTTTCAGATAGCCCTCAATGCAAAGGCTCTAGACGCAAATATAGGTGTGAGAGCTAATTCAATCAAGGAAACACTGCATGTTGGTGAAGGGCATATTGAAGAAGGATCAGCCGAGTGGTTCTTGTGGGAGACAACTCCATTTGGCTACTAACTTCACACACCATCAGGCTTCCAAGCAGCTCTCAAGGAAACTCAGTTTTCACACTCTATGCTTAGTGCTCTTTGTGTGCCCAGGACTGAAATGAAGCTTGGTCAGCATCCCACACAAACAAATGCTCCACATGCGGGTTTCACATGCCACCAACTCCACATTCACAGGCAACTTCAGCGCCACAGCCTTTTTCAGTTAGCCCTCAATGGAAAGGCTCTAGACGCAAATATTGGTGTGAGAGCTAATTCAATCAAGGAAACACTGCATGTTGGTGAAGGGCATATTGAAGAAGGATCAGCCGAGTGGTTCTTGTGGGAGAACAACTCCATTTGGCTCACTAACTTCACACACCATCAGGCTTCCAAGCAGCTCTCAAGGAAACTCAGTTTTCACACTCTATGCTTAGTGCCGTTTGAGTGCCTAGGACTGAAATGAAGATTGGTCAGCTTCCCACACAAACGAATGCTCCACATGCGGGTTTCACATGCCACCAACTCCACATTCACAGGCAACTTCAGCGCCACAGCCGTTTTCAGATAGCCCTCAATGCAAAGGCTCTAGACGCAAATATTGGTGTGAGAGCTAATTCAATCAAGGAAACACTGCATGTTGGTGAAGGGCATATTGAAGAAGGATCAGCGAGTGGTTCTGTGGGAGAACAACTCCATTTGGCTCACTAACGTCACACACCATCAGGCTTCCAAGCAGCTCTCAAGGAACTCAGTTTTCACACTCTATGCTTAGTGCCCTTTGAGTGCATTATCTAGGAATGAACCTGGTAGAGCATCCCACACAAACGAATGCTCCACATGCGGGTTTCACATGCCACCAACTCCACATTCTCAGGCAACTTCAGCGCCACAGCCGTTTTCAGATAGCCCTCAATGCAAAGGCTCCAGACGCAAATATTGGTGTGAGAGCTAATTCAATCAAGGAAACACTGCATGTTGGTGAAGGACATATTGAAGAAGGATCAGCCGAGTGGTTCTTGTGGGAGAACAACTCCATTTGGCTCACTAACTTCACACACCATCAGGCTTCCAAGCAGCTCTCAAGGAACTCAGTTTTTCACACTCTATGCTTAGTGCTCTTTGTATGGCTAGGACTGAAATGAACCTGGTAGAGCATCCCACACAAACGAATGCTCCACATTCGGGTTTCACATGCCACCAACTCCACATTCACAGGCAACTTCAGCGCCACAGCCGTTTTCCAGATAGCCCTCAATGCAAAGGCTTTAGACGCAAATATTGGTGTGAGAGCTAATTCAATCAAGGAAACACTGCATGTTGGTGAAGGGCATATTGAAGAAGGATCAGCCGACAGTGGTTCTTGTGGGAGAACAACTCCATTTGGCTCACTAACTTCACACACCATCAGGCTTCCAAGCAGCTCTCAAGGAAACTCAGTTCTCACACTCTATGCTTAGTGCCGTTTGAGTGCCTAGGACTGAAATGAAGATTGGTCAGCATCCCACACAAACGAATGCTCCCACATGCGGGTTTCACATGCCACCAACTCCACATTCACAGGCAACTTCAGCGCCACAGCCATTTTCAGATAGCCCTCAAAGCAAAGGCTCTAGACGCAAATATTGGTGTGAGAGCTAATTCAATCAAGGAAACACTGCATGTTGGTGAAGGGCATATTGAAGAAGGGAATCAGCCGAGTGGTTCTTGTGGGAGAACAACTCCATTTGGCTCACTAACTTCACACACCATCAGGCTTCCAAGCAGCTCTCAAGGAAAACTCAGTTTTCACACTCTATGCTTACTGCTCTTTGTGTGCCTAGGACTGAAATGAAGCTTGGTCAGCATCCCACACAAACGAATGCTCCACATGCGGGTTTCACATGCCACCAACTCCTCATTCACAGGCAACTTCAGTGCCACAGCCGTTTTCAGATAGCCCTCAATGCAAAGGCTCTAGACGCAAATATTGGTGTGAGAGCTAATTCAATCAAGGAAACACTGCATGTTGGTGAAGGGCATATTGAAGAAGGATCAGCCGAGTGGTTCTTGTGGGAGAACAACTCCATTTGGCTCACTAACTTCACACACCATCAGGCTTCCAAGCAGCTCTCAAGGAAACTCAGTTTTCACACTCTATGCTTAGTGCCTTTTGAGTGCATTATCTAGGAATGAACCTGGTAGAGCATCCCACACAAACGAATGCTCCACATGCGGGTTTCACATGCCACCAACTCCACATTCACAGGCAACTTCAGCGCCACAGCCGTTTTCAGATAGCCCTCAATGCAAAGGCTCCAGACGCAAATATTGGTGTGAGAGCTAATTCAATCAAGGAAACACTGCATGTTGGTGAAGGGCATATTGAAGAAGGATCAGCCGAGTGGTTCTTGTGGGAGAACAACTCCATTTGGCTCACTAACTTCACACACCATCAGGCTTCCAAGCAGCTCTCAAGGAAACTCAGTTTTCACACTCTATGCTTAGTGCCCTTTGTATGGCTAGGACTGAAATGAACCTGGTAGAGCATCCCACAAAAACGAATGCTCCACATGCGGGTTTCACATGCCACCAACTCCACATTCACAGGCAACTTCAGCGCCACTGCCGTTTTCAGATAGCCCTCAATGCAAAGGCTCTAGACGCAAATATTGGTGTGAGAGCTAATTCAATCAAGGAAACACTGCATGTTGGTGAAGGGCATATTGAAGAAGGATCAGCCGAGTGGTTCTTGTGGGAGAACAACTCCATTTGGCTCACTAACTTCACACACCATCAGGCTTCCAAGCAGCTCTCAAGGAAACTCAGTTTTCACACTCTATGCTTACTGCTCTTTGTGTGCCTAGGACTGAAATGAAGCTTGGTCAGCATCCCACACAAACGAATGCTCCACATGCGGGTTTCACATGCCACCAACTCCTCATTCACAGGCAACTTCAGTGCCACAGCCGTTTTCAGATAGCCCTCAATGCAAAGGCTCTAGACGCAAATATTGGTGTGAGAGCTAATTCAATCAAGGAAACACTGCATGTTGGTGAACGGCATATTGAAGAAGGATCAGCCGAGTGGTTCTTGTGGGAGAACAACTCCATTTGGCTCACTAACTTCACACACCATCAGGCTTCCAAGCAGCTCTCAAGGAAACTCAGTTTTCACACTCTATGCTTAGTGCCTTTTGAGTGCATTATCTAGGAATGAACCTGGTAGAGCATCCCACACAAACGAGTGCTCCACATGCGGGTTTCACATGCCACCAACTCCACATTCACAGGCAACTTCAGCGCCACAGCCGTTTTTAGATAGCCCTCAATGCAAAGGCTCCAGACGCAAATATTGGTGTGAGAGCTAATTCAATCAAGGAAACACTGCATGTTGGTGAAGGACATATTGAAGAAGGATCAGCCGAGTGGTTCTTGTGGGAGAACAACTCCATTTGGCTCACTAACTTCACACACCATCAGGCTTCCAAGCAGCTCTCAAGGAAACTCAGTTTTCACACTCTATGCTTAGTGCTCTTTGTATGGCTAGGACTGAAATGAACCTGGTAGAGCATCCCACACAAACGAATGCTCCACATGCGGGTTTCACATGCCACCAACTCCTCGTTCTCAGGCAACTTCAGCGCCACAGCCGTTTTCAGATAGCCCTCAATGCAAAGGCTCTAGACGCAAATATTGGTGTGAGAGCTAATTCAATCAAGGAAACACTGCATGTTGGTGAAGGGCATATTGAAGAAGGATCAGCCGAGTGGTTCTTGTGGGAGAACAACTCCATTTGGCTCACTAACTTCACACACCATCAGGCTTCCAAGCAGCTCTCAAGGAAACTCAGTTTTCACACTCTATGCTTAGTGCCCTTTGTATGACTAGGACTGAAATGAAGCTTGGTCAGCATCCCACACAAACGAATGCTCCACATGCGGGTTTCACATGCCACCAACTCCACATTCACAGGCAACTTCAGCGGCACTGCCGTTTTCAGATAGCCCTCAATGCAAAGGCTCTAGACGCAAATATTGGTGTGAGAGCTAATTCAATCAAGGAAACACTGCATGTTGGTGAAGGGCATATTGAAGAAGGATCAGCCGAGTGGTTCTTGTGGGAGAACAACTCCATTTGGCTCACTAACTTCACACACCATCAGGCTTCCAAGCAGCTCTCAAGGAAACTCAGTTTTCACACTCTATGCTTAGTGCCTTTTGAGTGCATTATCTAGGAATGAACCTGGTAGAGCATCCCACACAAACGAGTGCTCCACATGCGGGTTTCACATGCCACCAACTCCACATTCACAGGCAACTTCAGCGCCACAGCCGTTTTTAGATAGCCCTCAATGCAAAGGCTCCAGACGCAAATATTGGTGTGAGAGCTAATTCAATCAAGGAAACACTGCATGTTGGTGAAGGACATATTGAAGAAGGATCAGCCGAGTGGTTCTTGTGGGAGAACAACTCCATTTGGCTCACTAACTTCACACACCATCAGGCTTCCAAGCAGCTCTCAAGGAAACTCAGTTTTCACACTCTATGCTTAGTGCTCTTTGTATGGCTAGGACTGAAATGAACCTGGTAGAGCATCCCACACAAACGAATGCTCCACATGCGGGTTTCACATGCCACCAACTCCTCGTTCTCAGGCAACTTCAGCGCCACAGCCGTTTTCAGATAGCCCTCAATGCAAAGGCTCTAGACGCAAATATTGGTGTGAGAGCTAATTCAATCAAGGAAACACTGCATGTTGGTGAAGGGCATATTGAAGAAGGATCAGCCGAGTGGTTCTTGTGGGAGAACAACTCCATTTGGCTCACTAACTTCACACACCATCAGGCTTCCAAGCAGCTCTCAAGGAAACTCAGTTTTCACACTCTATGCTTAGTGCCCTTTGAGTGCCTAGGACTGAAATGAAGATTGGTCAGCATCCCACACAAACGAATGCTCCACATGCGGGTTTCACATGCCACCAACTCCACATTCACAGGCAACTTCAGCGCTACAGCCGTTTTCAGATAGCCATCAATGCAAAGGCTCTAGACGCAAATATTGGTGTGAGAGCTAATTCAATCAAGGAAACACTGCATGTTGGTGAAGGGCATATTGAAGAAGGATCAGCCGAGTGGTTCTTGTGGGAGAACAACTCCATTTGGCTCACTAACTTCACACACCATCAGGCTTCCAAGCAGCTCTCAAGGAAACTCAGTTTTCACACTCTATGCTTAGTGCCCTTTGTATGGCTAGGACTGAAATGAACCTGGTAGAGCATCCCACAAAAACGAATGCTCCACATGCGGGTTTCACATGCCACCAACTCCACATTCACAGGCAACTTCAGCGCCACTGCCGTTTTCAGATAGCCCTCAATGCAAAGGCTCTAGACGCAAATATTGGTGTGAGAGCTAATTCAATCAAGGAAACACTGCATGTTGGTGAAGGGCATATTGAAGAAGGATCAGCCGAGTGGTTCTTGTGGGAGAACAACTCCATTTGGCTCACTAACTTCACACACCATCAGGCTTCCAAGCAGCTCTCAAGGAAACTCAGTTTTCACACTCTATGCTTACTGCTCTTTGTGTGCCTAGGACTGAAATGAAGCTTGGTCAGCATCCCACACAAACGAATGCTCCACATGCGGGTTTCACATGCCACCAACTCCTCATTCACAGGCAACTTCAGTGCCACAGCCGTTTTCAGATAGCCCTCAATGCAAAGGCTCTAGACGCAAATATTGGTGTGAGAGCTAATTCAATCAAGGAAACACTGCATGTTGGTGAAGGGCATATTGAAGAAGGATCAGCCGAGTGGTTCTTGTGGGAGAACAACTCCATTTGGCTCATTAACTTCACACACCATCAGGCTTCCAAGCAGCTCTCAAGGAAACTCAGTTTTCACACTCTATGCTTAGTGCCTTTTGAGTGCATTATCTAGGAATGAACCTGGTAGAGCATCCCACACAAACGAGTGCTCCACATGCGGGTTTCACATGCCACCAACTCCACATTCACAGGCAACTTCAGCGCCACAGCCGTTTTTAGATAGCCCTCAATGCAAAGGCTCCAGACGCAAATATTGGTGTGAGAGCTAATTCAATCAAGGAAACACTGCATGTTGGTGAAGGACATATTGAAGAAGGATCAGCCGAGTGGTTCTTGTGGGAGAACAACTCCATTTGGCTCACTAACTTCACACACCATCAGGCTTCCAAGCAGCTCTCAAGGAAACTCAGTTTTCACACTCTATGCTTAGTGCTCTTTGTATGGCTAGGACTGAAATGAACCTGGTAGAGCATCCCACACAAACGAATGCTCCACATGCGGGTTTCACATGCCACCAACTCCTCGTTCTCAGGCAACTTCAGCGCCACAGCCGTTTTCAGATAGCCCTCAATGCAAAGGCTCTAGACGCAAATATTGGTGTGAGAGCTAATTCAATCAAGGAAACACTGCATGTTGGTGAAGGGCATATTGAAGAAGGATCAGCCGAGTGGTTCTTGTGGGAGAACAACTCCATTTGGCTCACTAACTTCACACACCATCAGGCTTCCAAGCAGCTCTCAAGGAAACTCAGTTTTCACACTCTATGCTTAGTGCCCTTTGTATGGCTAGGACTGAAATGAACCTGGTAGAGCATCCCACAAAAACGAATGCTCCACATGCGGGTTTCACATGCCACCAACTCCACATTCACAGGCAACTTCAGCGGCACTGCCGTTTTCAGATAGCCCTCAATGCAAAGGCTCTAGACGCAAATATTGGTGTGAGAGCTAATTCAATCAAGGAAACACTGCATGTTGGTGAAGGGCATATTGAAGAAGGATCAGCCGAGTGGTTCTTGTGGGAGAACAACTCCATTTGGCTCACTAACTTCACACACCATCAGGCTTCCAAGCAGCTCTCAAGGAAACTCAGTTTTCACACTCTATGCTTAGTGCCCTTTGAGTGCCTAGGACTGAAATGAAGATTGGTCAGCATCCCACACAAACGAATGCTCCACATGCGGGTTTCACATGCCACCAACTCCACATTCACAGGCAACTTCAGCGCTACAGCCGTTTTCAGATAGCCCTCAATGCAAAGGCTCTAGACGCAAATATTGGTGTGAGAGCTAATTCAATCAAGGAAACACTGCATGTTGGTGAAGGGCATATTGAAGAAGGATCAGCCGAGTGGTTCTTGTGGGAGAACAACTCCATTTGGCTCACTAACTTCACACATCATCAGGCTTCCAAGCAGCTCTCAAGGAAACTCAGTTTTCACACTCTATGCTTAGTGCTCTTTGAGTGCATTATCTAGGAATGAACCTGGTAGAGCATCCCACACAAACGAATGCTCCACATGCGGGTTTCACATGCCACCAACTCCACATTCACAGGCAACTTCAGCGCCACAGCCGTTTTCAGATAGCCCTCAATGCAAAGGCTCTAGACGCAAATATTGGTGTGAGAGCTAATTCAATCAAGGAAACACTGCATGTTGGTGAAGGGCATATTGAAGAAGGATCAGCCGAGTGGTTCTTGTGGGAGAACAACTCCATTTGGCTCACTAACGTCACACACCATCAGGCTTCCAAGCAGCTCTCAAGGAAACTCAGTTTTCACACTCTATGCTTAGTGCCCTTTTTGTGCCTAGGATTGTAATGAAGCTTTGAGAGCATCCCACATAAACAAATGCTCCACATGCGGGTTTCACATGCCACCAACTCCACATTCACAGGCAACTTCAGCGCCACAGCCTTTTTCAGATAGCCCTCAATGCAAAGGCTCCAAACGCAAATATTGGTGTGAGAGCTAATTCAATCAAGGAAACACTGCATGTTGGTGAAGGACATATTGAAGAAGGATCAGCCGAGTGGTTCTTGTGGGAGAACAACTCCATTTGGCTCACTAACTTCACACACCATCAGGCTTCCAAGCAGCTCTCAAGGAAACTCAGTTTTCACACTCTATGCTTAGTGCCGTTTGAGTGCTTAGGACTGAAATGAAGATTGGTCAGCATCCCACACAAACGAATGCTCCACATGCGGGTTTCACATGCCACCAACTCCACATTCACAGGCAACTTCAGCGCCACTGCCGTTTTCAGATAGCCCTCAATGCAAAGGCTCTAGACGCAAATATTGGTGTGAGAGCTAATTCAATCAAGGAAACACTGCATGTTGGTGAAGGGCATATTGAAGAAGGATCAGCCGAGTGGTTCTTGTGGGAGAACAACTCCATTTGGCTCACTAACTTCACACACCATCAGGCTTCCAAGCAGCTCTCAAGGAAACTCAGTTTTCACACTCTATGCTTAGTGCCCTTTGAGTGCATTATCTAGGAATGAACCTGGTAGAGCATCCCACACAAACGAATGCTCCACATGCGGGTTTCACATGCCACCAACTCCACATTCACAGGCAACTTCAGCGCCACAGCCGTTTTCAGATAGCCCTCAATGCAAAGGCTCCAGACGCAAATATTGGTGTGAGAGCTAATTCAATCAAGGAAACACTGCATGTTGGTGAAGGACATATTGAAGAAGGATCAGCCGAGTGGTTCTTGTGGGAGAACAACTCCATTTGGCTCACTAACTTCACACACCATCAGGCTTCCAAGCAGCTCTCAAGGAAACTCAGTTTTCACACTCTATGCTTAGTGCCCTTTGTATGGCTAGGACTGAAATGAACCTGGTAGAGCATCCCACACAAACGAATGCTCCACATGCGGGTTTCACATGCCACCAACTCCACATTCACAGGCAACTTCAGCGCCACAGCCGTTTTCAGATAGCCCTCAATGCAAAGGCTCTAGACGCAAATATTGGTGTGAGAGCTAATTCAAGCAAGGAAACACTGCATGTTGGTGAAGGGCATATTGAAGAAGGATCAGCCGAGTGGTTCTTGTGGGAGAACAACTCCATTTGGCTCACTAACTTCACACACCATCAGGCTTCCAAGCAGCTCTCAAGGAAACTCAGTTTTCACACTCTATGCTTAGTGCCCTTTGAGTGCATTATCTAGGAATGAACCTAGTAGAGCATCCCACACAAACGAATGCTCCACATGCGTGTTTCACATGCCACCAACTCCACATTCACAGGCAACTTCAGCGCCACAGCCGTTTTCAGATAGCCCTCAATGCAAAGGCTCTAGACGCAAATATTGGTGTGAGAGCTAATTCAATCAAGGAAACACTGCATGTTGGTGAAGGGCATATTGAAGAAGGATCAGCCGAGTGGTTCTTGTGGGAGAACAACTCCATTTGGCTCACTAACTTCACACACCATCAGGCTTCCAAGCAGCTCTCAAGGAAACTCAGTTTTCACACTCTATGCTTAGTGCTCTTTGTGTGCCTAGGACTGAAAAGAATCTTGGTCAGCATCCCACACAAACGAATGCTCCACATGCGGGTTTCACATGCCACCAACTCCACATTCACAGGCAACTTCAGCGCCACAGCCGTTTTCAGATAGCCCTCAATGCAAAGGCTCTAGACGCAAATATTGGTGTGAGAGCTAATTCAATCAAGGAAACACTGCATGTTGGTGAAGGGCATATTGAAGAAGGATCAGCCGAGTGGTTCTTGTGGGAGAACAACTCCATTTGGCTCACTAACTTCACACACCATCAGGCTTCCAAGCAGCTCTCAAGGAAACTCAGTTTTCACACTCTATGCTTAGTGCCCTTTGTATGGCTAGGACTGAAATGAACCTGGTAGAGCATCCCACACAAACGAATGCTCCACATGCGGGTTTCACATGCCACCAACTCCACATTCACAGGCAACTTCAGCGCCACAGCCGTTTTCAGATAGCCCTCAATGCAAAGGCTCTAGACGCAAATATTGGTGTGAGAGCTAATTCAATCAAGGAAACACTGCATGTTGGTGAAGGGCATATTGAAGAAGGATCAGCCGAGTGGTTCTTGTGGGAGAACAACTCCATTTGGCTCACTAACTTCACACACCATCAGGCTTCCAAGCAGCTCTCAAGGAAACTCAGTTTTCACACTCTATGCTTAGTGCCCTTTGAGTGCATTATCTAGGAATGAACCTGGTAGAGCATCCCACACAAACGAATGCTCCACATGCGGGTTTCACATGCCACCAACTCCACATTCACAGGCAACTTCAGCGCCACAGCTGTTTTCAGATAGCCCTCAATGCAAAGGTCTAGACGCAAATATTGGTGTGAGAGCTAATTCAATCAAGGAAACACTGCATGTTGGTGAAGGGCATATTGAAGAAGGATCAGCCGAGTGGTTCTTGTGGGAGAACAACTCCATTTGGCTCACTAACTTCACACACCATCAGGCTTCCAAGCAGCTCTCAAGGAAACTCAGTTTTCACACTCTATGCTTACTGCTCTTTGAGTGCCTAGGACTGAAATGAAGCTTGGTCAGCATCCCACACAAACGAATGCTCCACATGCGGGTTTCACATGCCACCAACTCCACATTCACAGGCAACTTCAGCGCCACTGCCGTTTTCAGATAGCCCTCAATGCAAAGGCTCTAGACGCAAATATTGGTGTGAGAGCTAATTCAATCAAGGAAACACTGCATGTTGGTGAAGGGCATATTGAAAAAGGATCAGCCGAGAGGTTCTTGTGGGAGAACAACTCCATTTGGCTCACTAACTTCACACACCATCAGGCTTCCACGCAGCTCTCAAGGAAACTCAGTTTTCACACTCTATGCTTAGTGCCCTTTGAGTGCATTATCTAGGAATGAACCTGGTAGAGCATCCCACACAAACGAATGCTCCACATGCGGGTTTCACATGCCACCAACTCCACATTCACAGGCAACTTCAGCGCCACAGCCGTTTTCAGATAGCCCTCAATGCAAAGGCTCTAGACGCAAATATTGGTGTGAGAGCTAATTCAATCAAGGAAACACTGCATGTAGGTGAGGGGCATATTGAAGAAGAATCAGCCGAGTGGTTCTTGTGGGAGAACAACTCCATTAACCTCACTAATTTCACACACCATCAGGCTTCCAAGCAGCTCTCAAGGAAACTCAGTTTTCACACTCTATGCTTAGTGCCCTTTGTATGGCTAGCAGTGAAATAACCTGGTAGAGCATCCCACACAAACGAATGCTCCACATGCGGGTTTCACATGCCACCAACTCCACATTCACAGGCAACTTCAGCGCCACAGCCGTTTTCAGATAGCCCTCAATGCAAAGGCTCTAGACGCAAATATTGGTGTGAGAGCTAATTCAATCAAGGAAACACTGCATGTAGGTGAGGGGCATATTGAAGAAGGATCAGCCGAGTGGTTCTTGTGGGAGAACAACTCCATTTGGCTCACTAACTTCACACACCATCAGGCTTCCAAGAAGCTCGCAAGGAAACTCAGTTTTCACACTCTATGCTTAGTGCCCTATGTGTGCCTAGGACTGAAATGAAGCTTGGTCAGCATCCCACACAAACGAATGCTCCACATGCGGGTTTCACATGCCACCAACTCCACATTCACAGGCAACTTCAGCGCCACAGCCGTTTTCAGATAGCCCTCAATGCAAAGGCTCTAGACGCAAATATTGGTGTGAGAGCTAATTCAATCAAGGAAACACTGCATGTTGGTGAAGGGCATATTGAAGAAGGATCAGCCGAGTGGTTCTTGTGGGAGAACAACTCCATTTGGCTCACTAACGTCACAAACCATCAGGCTTCCAAGCAGCTCTCAAGGAAACTCAGCTTTCAAACTCTATGCTTAGTGCCATTTGAGTGCATTATCTAGGAATGAACCTGGTAGAGCATCCCACACAAACGAATGCTCCACATGCGGGTTTCACATGCCACCAACTCCACATTCACAGGCAACTTCAGCGCCACAGCCGTTTTCAGATAGCCCTCAATGCAAAGGCTCTAGACGCAAATATTGGTGTGAGAGCTAATTCAATCAAGGAAACACTGCATGTTGGTGAAGGGCATATTGAAGAAGGATCAGCCGAGTGGTTCTTGTGGGAGAACAACTCCATTTGGCTCACTAACTTCACACACCATCAGGCTTCCAAGCAGCTCTCAAGGAAACTCAGTTTTCACACTCTATGCTTAGTGCCCTTTGAGTGCATTATCTAGGAATGAACCTGGTAGAGCATTCCACACAAACGAATGCTCCACATGCGGGTTTCACATGCCACCAACTCCACATTCACAGGCAACTTCAGCGCCACAGCCGTTTTCAGATAGCCCTCAATGCAAAGGCTCTAGATGCAAATATTGGTGTGAGAGCTAATTCAATCAAGGAAACACTGCATGTTGGTGAAGGGCATATTGAAGAAGGATCAGCCGAGTGGTTCTTGTGGGAGAACAACTCCATTTGGCTCACTAACTTCACACACCATCAGGCTTCCAAGCAGCTCTCAAGGAAACTCAGTTTTCACAATCTATGCTTAGTGCTCTTTGTGTGCCTAGGACTGAAATGAAGCTTGGTCAGCATCCCACACAAACGAATGCTCCACATGCGGGTTTCACATGCCACCAACTCCACATTCACAGGCAACTTCAGCGCCACAGCCGTTTTCAGATAGCCCTCAATGCAAAGGCTCTAGACACAAATATTGGTGTGAGAGCTAATTCAATCAAGGAAACACTGCATGTTGGTGAAGGGCATATTGAAGAAGAATCAGCCGAGTGGTTCTTGTTGGAGAACCACTCCATTTGGCTCACTAACTTCACACACCATCAGGCTTCCAAGCAGCTCTCAAGGAAACTCAGTTTTCACACTCTATGCTTAGTGCCCTTTGAGTGCATTATCTAGGAATGAACCTGGTAGAGCATCCCACACAAACGAATGCTCCACATGCGGGTTTCACATGCCACCAACTCCACATTCACAGGCAACTTCAGCGCCACAGCTGTTTTCAGATAGCCCTCACTGCAAAGGTCTAGACGCAAATATTGGTGTGAGAGCTAATTCAATCAAGGAAACACTGCATGTTGGTGAAGGGCATATTGAAGAAGGATCAGCCGAGTGGTTCTTGTGGGAGAACAACTCCATTTGGCTCACTAACTTCACACACCATCAGGCTTCCAAGCAGCTCTCAAGGAAACTCAGTTTTCACACTCTATGCTTACTGCTCTTTGAGTGCCTAGGACTGAAATGAAGCTTGGTCAGCATCCCACACAAACGAATGCTCCACATGCGGGTTTCACATGCCACCAACTCCACATTCACAGGCAACTTCAGCGCCACTGCCGTTTTCAGATAGCCCTCAATGCAAAGGCTCTAGACGCAAATATTGGTGTGAGAGCTAATTCAATCAAGGAAACACTGCATGTTGGTGAAGGGCATATTGAAAAAGGATCAGCCGAGAGGTTCTTGTGGGAGAACAACTCCATTTGGCTCACTAACTTCACACACCATCAGGCTTCCACGCAGCTCTCAAGGAAACTCAGTTTTCACACTCTATGCTTAGTGCCCTTTGAGTGCATTATCTAGGAATGAACCTGGTAGAGCATCCCACACAAACGAATGCTCCACATGCGGGTTTCACATGCCACCAACTCCACATTCACAGGCAACTTCAGCGCCACAGCCGTTTTCAGATAGCCCTCAATGCAAAGGCTCTAGACGCAAATATTGGTGTGAGAGCTAATTCAATCAAGGAAACACTGCATGTAGGTGAGGGGCATATTGAAGAAGAATCAGCCGAGTGGTTCTTGTGGGAGAACAACTCCATTTGCCTCACTAATTTCACACACCATCAGGCTTCCAAGCAGCTCTCAAGGAAACTCAGTTTTCACACTCTATGCTTAGTGCCCTTTGTATGGCTAGCAGTGAAATAACCTGGTAGAGCATCCCACACAAACGAATGCTCCACATGCGGGTTTCACATGCCACCAACTCCACATTCACAGGCAACTTCAGCGCCACAGCCGTTTTCAGATAGCCCTCAATGCAAAGGCTCTAGACGCAAATATTGGTGTGAGAGCTAATTCAATCAAGGAAACACTGCATGTAGGTGAGGGGCATATTGAAGAAGGATCAGCCGAGTGGTTCTTGTGGGAGAACAACTCCATTTGGCTCACTAACTTCACACACCATCAGGCTTCCAAGAAGCTCGCAAGGAAACTCAGTTTTCACACTCTATGCTTAGTGCCCTTTGTGTGCCTAGGACTGAAATGAAGCTTGGTCAGCATCCCACACAAACGAATGCTCCACATGCGGGTTTCACATGCCACCAACTCCACATTCACAGGCAAGTGTAGCGCCACAGCCGTTTTCAGATAGCCCTCAATGCAAAGGCTCTAGACGCAAATATTGGTGTGAGAGCTAATTCAATCAAGGAAACACTGCATGTTGGTGAAGGGCATATTGAAGAAGGATCAGCCGAGTGGTTCTTGTGGGAGAACAACTCCATTTGGCTCACTAACGTCACAAACCATCAGGCTTCCAAGCAGCTCTCAAGGAAACTCAGCTTTCAAACTCTATGCTTAGTGCCATTTGAGTGCATTATCTAGGAATGAACCTGGTAGAGCATCCCACACAAACGAATGCTCCACATGCGGGTTTCACATGCCACCAACTCCACATTCACAGGCAACTTCAGCGCCACAGCCGTTTTCAGATAGCCCTCAATGCAAAGGCTCTAGACGCAAATATTGGTGTGAGAGCTAATTCAATCAAGGAAACACTGCATGTTGGTGAAGGGCATATTGAAGAAGGATCAGCCGAGTGGTTCTTGTGGGAGAACAACTCCATTTGGCTCACTAACTTCACACACCATCAGGCTTCCAGCAGCTCTCAAGGAAACTCAGTTTTCACACTCTATGCTTAGTGCCCTTTGAGTGCATTATCTAGGAATGAACCTGGTAGAGCATCCCACACAAACGAATGCTCCACATGCGGGTTTCACATGCCACCAACTCCACATTCACAGGCAACTTCAGCGCCACAGCCGTTTTCAGATAGCCCTCAATGCAAAGGCTCTAGATGCAAATATTGGTGTGAGAGCTAATTCAATCAAGGAAACACTGCATGTTGGTGAAGGGCATATTGAAGAATGAGCCGAGTGGTTCTTGTGGGAGAACAACTCCATTTGGCTCACTAACTTCACACACCATCAGGCTTCCAAGCAGCTCTCAAGGAAACTCAGTTTTCACAATCTATGCTTAGTGCTCTTTGTGTGCCTAGGACTGAAATGAAGCTTGGTCAGCATCCCACACAAACGAATGCTCCACATGCGGGTTTCACATGCCACCAACTCCACATTCACAGGCAACTTCAGCGCCACAGCCGTTTTCAGATAGCCCTCAATGCAAAGGCTCTAGACACAAATATTGGTGTGAGAGCTAATTCAATCAAGGAAACACTGCATGTTGGTGAAGGGCATATTGAAGAATCAGCCGAGTGGTTCTTGTGGGAGAACAACTCCATTTGGCTCACTAATTTCACACACCATCAGGCTTCCAAGCAGCTCTCAAGGAAACTCAGTTTTCACACTCTATGCTTAGTGCTCTTTGTGTGCCTAGGACTGAAATGAAGCTTGGTCAGCATCCCACACAAACGAATGCTCCACATGCGGGTTTCACATGCCACCAACTCCACATTCACAGGCAACTTCAGCGCCACAGCCGTTTTCAGATAGCCCTCAATGCAAAGGCTCTAGACGCAAATATTGGTGTGAGAGCTAATTCAATCAAGGAAACACTGCATGTTGGTGAAGGGCATATTGAAGAAGGATCAGCCGAGTGGTTCTTGTGGGAGAACAACTCCATTTGGCTCACTAACTTCACACACCATCAGGCTTCCAAGCAGCTCTCAAGGAAACTCAGTTTTCACACTCTATGTTTAGTGCCCTTTGAATGCATTATCTAGGAATGAACCTGGTAGAGCACCCCACACAAACGAATGCTCCACATGCGGGTTTCACATGCCACCAACTCCACATTCACAGGCAACTTCAGCGCCACAGCCGTTTTCAGATAGCCCTCAATGCAAAGGATCTAGACGCAAATATTGGTGTGAGAGCTAATTCAATCAAGGAAACACTGCATGTTGGTGAAGGGCATATTGAAGAAGGATCAGCCGAGTGGTTCTTGTGGGAGAACAACTCCATTTGGCTCACTAACATCACAAACCATCAGGCTTCCAAGCAGCTCTCAAGGAAACTCAGTTTTCACACTCTATGCTTAGTGCCCTTTGAGGGCCTAGGACTGAAATGTAGCTTGGAGAGCATCCCACATAAACGAATGCTCCACATGCGGGTTTCACATGCCACCAACTCCACATTCACAGGCAACTTCAGCGCCACAGCCGTTTTCAGATAGCCCTCAATGCAAAGGCTCTAGACGCAAATATTGGTGTGAGAGCTAATTCAATCAAGGAAACACTGCATGTTGGTGAAGGGCATATTGAAGAAGGATCAGCCGAGTGGTTCTTGTTGGAGAACAACTCCATTTGGCTCACTAAATTCACACACCATCAGGCTTCCAAGCAGCTCTCAAGGAAACTCAGTTTTCACGCTCTATGCTTAGTGCCCTTTGTATGGCTAGGACTGAAATGAACCTGGTAGAGCATCCCACACAAACGAATGCTCCACATGCGGGTTTCACATGCCACCAACTCCACATTCACAGGCAACTTCAGCGCCACAGCCGTTTTCAGATAGCCCTCAATGCAAAGGCTCTAGACGCAAATATTGGTGTGAGAGCTAATTCAATCAAGGAAACACTGCATGTTGGTGAAGGGCATATTGAAGAAGGATCAGCCGAGTGGTTCTTGTGGGAGAACCACTCCATTTGGCTCACTAACTTCACACACCATCAGGCTTCCAAGCAGCTCTCAAGGAAACTCAGTTTTCACAATCTATGCTTAGTGCTCTTTGTGTGCCTAGGACTGAAATGAAGCTTGGTCAGCATCCCACACAAACGAATGCTCCACATGCGGGTTTCACATGCCACCAACTCCACATTCACAGGCAACTTCAGCGCCACAGCCGTTTTCAGATAGCCCTCAATGCAAAGGCTCTAGACGCAAATATTGGTGTGAGAGCTAATTCAATCAAGGAAACACTGCATGTTGGTGAAGGGCATATTGAAGAAGGATCAGCCGAGTGGTTCTTGTGGGAGAACAACTCCATTTGGCTCACTAACTTCACACACCATCAGGCTTCCAAGCAGCTCTCAAGGAAACTCAGTTTTCACACTCTATGCTTAGTGCCCTTTGAGTGCATTATCTAGGAATGAACCTGGTAGAGCATCCCACACAAACGAATGCTCCACATGCGGGTTTCACATGCCACCAACTCCACATTCACAGGCAACTTCAGCGCCACAGCCGTTTTCAGATAGCCCTCAATGCAAAGGCTCTAGACGCAAATATTGGTGTGAGAGCTAATTCAATCAAGGAAACACTGCATGTTGGTGAAGGGCATATTGAAGAAGGATCAGCCGAGTGGTTCTTGTGGGAGAACAACTCCATTTGGCTCACTAATTTCACACACCATCAGGCTTCCAAGCAGCTCTCAAGGAAACTCAGTTTTCACGCTCTATGCTTAGTGCTCTTTGTGTGCCTAGGACTGAAATGAAGCTTGGTCAGCATCCCACACAAACGAATGCTCCACATGCGGGTTTCACATGCCACCAACTCCACATTCACAGGCAACTTCAGCGCCACAGCCGTTTTCAGATAGCCCTCAATGCAAAGGCTCTAGACGCAAATATTGGTGTGAGAGCTAATTCAATCAAGGAAACACTGCATGTTGGTGAAGGGCATATTGAAGAAGGATCAGCCGAGTGGTTCTTGTGGGAGAACAACTCCATTTGGCTCACTAACTTCACACACCATCAGGCTTCCAAGCAGCTCTCAAGGAAACTCAGTTTTCACACTCTATGTTTAGTGCCCTTTGAATGCATTATCTAGGAATGAACCTGGTAGAGCATCCCACACAAACGAATGCTCCACATGCGGGTTTCACATGCCACCAACTCCACATTCACAGGCAACTTCAGCGCCACAGCCGTTTTCAGATAGCCCTCAATGCAAAGGCTCTAGACGCAAATATTGGTGTGAGAGCTAATTCAATCAAGGAAACACTGCATGTTGGTGAAGGGCATATTGAAGAAGGATCAGCCGAGTGGTTCTTGTGGGAGAACAACTCCATTTGGCTCACTAACATCACAAACCATCAGGCTTCCAAGCAGCTCTCAAGGAAACTCAGTTTTCACACTCTATGCTTAGTGCCCTTTGAGGGCCTAGGACTGAAATGTAGCTTGGAGAGCATCCCACATAAACGAATGCTCCACATGCGGGTTTCACATGCCACCAACTCCACATTCACAGGCAACTTCAGCGCCACAGCCGTTTTCAGATAGCCCTCAATGCAAAGGCTCTAGACGCAAATATTGGTGTGAGAGCTAATTCAATCAAGGAAACACTGCATGTTGGTGAAGGGCATATTGAAGAAGGATCAGCCGAGTGGTTCTTGTTGGAGAACAACTCCATTTGGCTCACTAACTTCACACACCATCAGGCTTCCAAGCAGCTCTCAAGGAAACTCAGTTTTCACGCTCTATGCTTAGTGCCATTTGTATGGCTAGGACTGAAATGAACCTGGTAGAGCATCCCACACAAACGAATGCTCCACATGCGGGTTTCACATGCCACCAACTCCACATTTACAGGCAACTTCAGCGCCACAGCCGTTTTCAGATAGCCCTCAATGCAAAGGCTCTAGACGCAAATATTGGTGTGAGAGCTAATTCAATCAAGGAAACACTGCATGTTGGTGAAGGGCATATTGAAGAAGGATCAGCCGAGTGGTTCTTGTGGGAGAACAACTCCATTTGGCTCACTAACTTCACACACCATCAGGCTTCCAAGCAGCTCTCAAGGAAACTCAGTTTTCACACTCTATGCTTACTGCTCTTTGTGTGCCTAGGACTGAAATGAAGCTTGGTCAGCATCCCACACAAACGAATGCTCCACATGCGGGTTTCACATGCCACCAACTCCACATTCACAGGCAACTTCAGCGCCACAGCCGTTTTCAGATAGCCCTCAATGCAAAGGCTCTAGACGCAAATATTGGTGTGAGAGCTAATTCAATCAAGGAAACACTGCATGTTGGTGAAGGGCATATTGAAGAAGGATCAGCCGAGTGGTTCTTGTGGGAGAACAACTCCATTTGGCTCACTAACTTCACACACCATCAGGCTTCCAAGCAGCTCTCAAGGAAACTCAGTTTTCACACTCTATGCTTACTGCCCTTTGAATGCATTATCTAGGAATGAACCTGGTAGAGCATCCCACACAAACGAATGCTCCACATGCGGGTTTCACATGCCACCAACTCCACATTCACAGGCAACTTCAGCGCCACAGCCGTTTTCAGATAGCCCTCAATGCAAAGGCTCTAGTCGCAAATATTGGTGTGAGAGCTAATTCAATCCAGGAAACACTGCATGTTGGTGAAGGGCATATTGAAGAAGGATCAGCCGAGAGGTTCTTGTGGGAGAACAACTCCATTTGGCTCACTAACGTCACAAACCATCAGGCTTCCAAGCAGCTCTCAAGGAAACTCAGTTTTCACACTCTATGCTTAGTGCCCTTTGAGTGCATTATCTAGGAATGAACCTGGTAGAGCATCCCACACAAACGAATGCTCCACATGCGGGTTTCACATGCCACCAACTCCACATTCACAGGCAACTTCAGCGCCACAGCCGTTTTCAGATAGCCCTCAATGCAAAGGCTCTAGACGCAAATATTGGTGTGAGAGCTAATTCAATCAAGGAAACACTGCATGTTGGTGAAGGGCATATTGAAGAAGGATCAGCCGAGTGGTTCTTGTGGGAGAACAACTCCATTTGGCTCACTAACTTCACACACCATCAGGCTTCCAAGCAGCTCTCAAGGAAACTCAGTTTTCACACTCTATGCTTAGTGCCCTTTGAGTGCATTATCTAGGAATGAACCTGGTAGAGCATCCCACACAAACGAATGCTCCACATGCGGGTTTCACATGCCACCAACTCCACATTCACAGGCAACTTCAGCGCCACAGCCGTTTTCAGATAGCCCTCAAAGCAAAGGCTCTAGACGCAAATATTGGTGTGAGAGCTAATTCAATCAAGGAAACACTGCATGTTGGTGAAGGGCATATTGAAGAAGGATCAGCCGAGTGGTTCTTGTGGGAGAACAACTCCATTTGGCTCACTAACGTCACAAACCATCAGGCTTCCAAGCAGCTCTCAAGGAAACTCAGCTTTCAAACTCTATGCCTAGTGCCCTTTGAGTGCATTATCTAGGAATGAACCTGGTAGAGCATCCCACACAAACGAATGCTCCACATGCGGGTTTCACATGCCACCAACTCCACATTCACAGGCAACTTCAGCGCCACAGCCGTTTTCAGATAGCCCTCAATGCAAAGGCTCTAGACGCAAATATTGGTGTGAGAGCTAATTCAATCAAGGAAACACTGCATGTTGGTGAGGGGCATATTGAAGAAGGATCAGCCGAGTGGTTCTTGTGGGAGAACAACTCCATTTGGCTCACTAACTTCACACACCATCAGGCTTCCAAGCAGCTCTCAAGGAAACTCAGTTTTCACACTCTATGCTTAGTGCTCTTTGTGTGCCTAGGACTGAAATGAAGCTTGGTCAGCATCCCACACAAACGAATGCTCCACATGCGGGTTTCACATGCCACCAACTCCACATTGACAGGCAACTTCAGCGCCACAGCCGTTTTCAGATAGCCCTCAATGCAAAGGCTCTAGACGCAAATATTGGTGTGAGAGCTAATTCAATCAAGGAAACACTGCATGTTGGTGAAGGGCATATTGAAGAACGATCAGCCGAGTGGTTCTTGTGGGAGAACAACTCCATTTGGCTCACTAACGTCACAAACCATCAGGCTTCCAAGCAGCTCTCAAGGAAACTCAGTTTTCAAACTCTATGCTTAGTGCCCTTTGAGTGCATTATCTAGGAATGAACCTGGTAGAGCATCCCACACAAACGAATGCTCCACATGCGGGTTTCACATGCCACCAACTCCACATTCACAGGCAACTTCAGCGCCACAGCCGTTTTCAGATAGCCCTCAATGCAAAGGCTCCAGACGCAAATATTGGTGTGAGAGCTAATGCAATCAAGGAAACACCTCATGTTGGTGAAGGGCATACTGAAGAAGGATCAGCCGAGTGGTTCTTGTGGGAGAACAACTCCATTTGGCTCACTAACTTCACACACCATCAGGCTTCCAAGCAGCTCTCAAGGAAACTCAGTTTTCACACTCTATGCTTAGTGCTCTTTGTGTGCCTAGGACTGAAATGAAGCTTGGTCAGCATCCCACACAAACGAATGCTCCACATGCGGGTTTCACATGCCACCAACTCCACATTCTCACGCAACTTCAGCGCCACAGCCGTTTTCAGATAGCCCTCAATGCAAAGGCTCTAGACGCAAATATTGGTGTGAGAGCTAATTCAATCAAGGAAACACTGCATGTTGGTGAAGGGCATATTGAAGAAGGATCAGCCGAGTGGTTCTTGTGGGAGAACCACTCCATTTGGCTCACTAACTTCACACACCATCAGGCTTCCAAGCAGCTCTCAAGGAAACTCAGTTTTCACACTCTATGTTTAGTGCCCTTTGAGTGCATTATCTAGGAATGAACCTGGTAGAGCATCCCACACAAACGAATGCTCCACATGCGGGTTTCACATGCCACCAACTCCACATTCACAGGCAACTTCAGCGCCACAGCCGTTTTCAGATAGCCCTCAATGCAAAGGCTCTAGACGCAAATATTGGTGTGAGAGCTAATTCAATCAAGGAAACACTGCATGTTGGTGAAGGGCATATTGAAGAAGGATCAGCCGAGTGGTTCTTGTGGGAGAACAACTCCATTTGGCTCACTAACGTTACAAACCATCAGGCTTCCAAGCAGCTCTCAAGGAAACTCAGTTTTCACACTCTATGCTTAGTGCCCTTTGAGGGCCTAGGACTGAAATGAAGCTTGGAGAGCATCCCACACAAACGAATGCTCCACATGCGGGTTTCACATGCCACCAACTCCACATTCACAGGCAACTTCAGCGCCACAGCCGTTTTCAGATAGCCCTCAATGCAAAGGCTCTAGACGCAAATATTGGTGTGAGAGCTAATTCAATCAAGGAAACACTGCATGTTGGTGAAGGGCATATTGAAGAAGGATCAGCCGAGTGGTTCTTGTGGGAGAACAACTCCATTTGGCTCACTAACTTCACACACCATCAGGCTTCCAAGCAGCTCTCAAGGAAACTCAGTTTTCACAATCTATGCTTAGTGCCCTTTGAGTGCATTATCTAGAAATAAACCTGGTAGAGCATCCCACACAAACGAATGCTCCACATACGGGTTTCACATGCCACCAACTCCACATTCACAGGCAACTTCAGCGCCACAGCCGTTTTCAGATAGCCCTCAATGCAAAGGCTCTAGACGCAAATATTGGTGTGAGAGCTAATTCAATCAAGGAAACACTGCATGTTGGTGAAGGGCATATTGAAGAAGGATCAGCCGAGTGGTTCTTGTGGGAGAACAACTCCATTTGGCTCACTAGCTTCACACACCATCAGGCTTCCAAGCAGCTCTCAAGGAAACTCAGTTTTCACACTCTATTCTTATTGCCCTTTGAGGGAATTATCTAGGAATGAACCTGGTAGAGCATCGCACACAAACGAATGCTCCACATGCGGGTTTCACATGCCACCAACTCCACATTCACAGGCAACTTCAGCGCCACAGCCGTTTTCAGAAAGCCCTCAATGCAAAGGCTCCAGACGCAAATATTGGTGTGAGAGCTAATTCAATCAAGGAAACACTGCATGTTGGTGAAGGACATATTGAAGAAGGATCAGCCGAGTGGTTCTTGTGGGAGAACAACTCCATTTGGCTCACTAACTTCACACACCATCAGGCTTCCAAGCAGCTCTCAGGAACGTCAGTTTTCACACTCTATTCTTATTGCCCTTTAAGGGAATTATCTAGGAATGAACCTGGTAGAGCATCTCACACAAACGAATGCTCCACATGCGGGTTTCACATGCCACCAACTCCACATTCACAGGCAACTTCAGCGCCACAGCCGTTTTCAGATAGCCCTCAATGGAAAGGCTCTAGACGCAAATATTGGTGTGAGAGCTAATTCAATCAAGGAAACACTGCATGTTGGTGAAGGGCATATTGAAGAAGGATCAGCCGAGTGTTTCTTGTGGGAGAACAACTCCATTTGGCTCACTAACTTCACACACCATCAGGCTTCCAAGCAGCTCTCAAGGAAACTCAGTTTTCACACTCTATGCTTAGTGCTCTTTGTGTGCCTAGGACTGAAATGAAGCTTGGTCAGCATCGCACACAAACGAATGCTCCACATGCGGGTTTCACATGCCACCAACTCCACATTCACAGGCAACTTCAGCGCCACAGCCGTTTTCAGATAGCCCTCAATGCAAAGGCTCTAGACGCAAATATTGGTGTGAGAGCTAATTCAATCAAGGAAACACTGCATGTTGGTGAAGGGCATATTGAAGAAGGATCAGCCGAGTGGTTCTTGTGGGAGAACAACTCCATTTGGCTCACTAACTTCACACACCATCAGGCTTCCAAGCAGCTCTCAAGGAAACTCAGTTTTCACACTCTATGTTTAGTGCCCTTTGAGTGCATTATCTAGGAATGAACCTGGTAGAGCATCCCACACAAACGAATGCTCCACATGCGGGTTTCACATGCCACCAACTCCACATTCACAGGCAACTTCAGCGCCACAGCCGTTTTCAGATAGCCCTCAAAGCAAAGGCTCTAGACGCAAATATTGGTGTGAGAGCTAATTCAATCAAGGAAACACTGCATGTTGGTGAAGGGCATATTGAAGAAGGATCAGCCGAGTGGTTCTTGTGGGAGAACAACTCCATTTGGCTCACTAACGTCACAAACCATCAGGCTTCCAAGCAGCTCTCAAGGAAACTCAGCTTTCAAACTCTATGCCTAGTGCCCTTTGAGTGCATTATCTAGGAATGAACCTGGTAGAGCATCCCACACAAACGAATGCTCCACATGCGGGTTTCACATGCCACCAACTCCACATTCACAGGCAACTTCAGCGCCACAGCCGTTTTCAGATAGCCCTCAATGCAAAGGCTCTAGACGCAAATATTGGTGTGAGAGCTAATTCAATCAAGGAAACACTGCATGTTGGTGAGGGGCATATTGAAGAAGGATCAGCCGAGTGGTTCTTGTGGGAGAACAACTCCATTTGGCTCACTAACTTCACACACCATCAGGCTTCCAAGCAGCTCTCAAGGAAACTCAGTTTTCACACTCTATGCTTAGTGCTCTTTGTGTGCCTAGGACTGAAATGAAGCTTGGTCAGCATCCCACACAAACGAATGCTCCACATGCGGGTTTCACATGCCACCAACTCCACATTGACAGGCAACTTCAGCGCCACAGCCGTTTTCAGATAGCCCTCAATGCAAAGGCTCTAGACGCAAATATTGGTGTGAGAGCTAATTCAATCAAGGAAACACTGCATGTTGGTGAAGGGCATATTGAAGAACGATCAGCCGAGTGGTTCTTGTGGGAGAACAACTCCATTTGGCTCACTAACGTCACAAACCATCAGGCTTCCAAGCAGCTCTCAAGGAAACTCAGTTTTCAAACTCTATGCTTAGTGCCCTTTGAGTGCATTATCTAGGAATGAACCTGGTAGAGCATCCCACACAAACGAATGCTCCACATGCGGGTTTCACATGCCACCAACTCCACATTCACAGGCAACTTCAGCGCCACAGCCGTTTTCAGATAGCCCTCAATGCAAAGGCTCCAGACGCAAATATTGGTGTGAGAGCTAATGCAATCAAGGAAACACCTCATGTTGGTGAAGGGCATACTGAAGAAGGATCAGCCGAGTGGTTCTTGTGGGAGAACAACTCCATTTGGCTCACTAACTTCACACACCATCAGGCTTCCAAGCAGCTCTCAAGGAAACTCAGTTTTCACACTCTATGCTTAGTGCTCTTTGTGTGCCTAGGACTGAAATGAAGCTTGGTCAGCATCCCACACAAACGAATGCTCCACATGCGGGTTTCACATGCCACCAACTCCACATTCTCACGCAACTTCAGCGCCACAGCCGTTTTCAGATAGCCCTCAATGCAAAGGCTCTAGACGCAAATATTGGTGTGAGAGCTAATTCAATCAAGGAAACACTGCATGTTGGTGAAGGGCATATTGAAGAAGGATCAGCCGAGTGGTTCTTGTGGGAGAACCACTCCATTTGGCTCACTAACTTCACACACCATCAGGCTTCCAAGCAGCTCTCAAGGAAACTCAGTTTTCACACTCTATGTTTAGTGCCCTTTGAGTGCATTATCTAGGAATGAACCTGGTAGAGCATCCCACACAAACGAATGCTCCACATGCGGGTTTCACATGCCACCAACTCCACATTCACAGGCAACTTCAGCGCCACAGCCGTTTTCAGATAGCCCTCAATGCAAAGGCTCTAGACGCAAATATTGGTGTGAGAGCTAATTCAATCAAGGAAACACTGCATGTTGGTGAAGGGCATATTGAAGAAGGATCAGCCGAGTGGTTCTTGTGGGAGAACAACTCCATTTGGCTCACTAACGTTACAAACCATCAGGCTTCCAAGCAGCTCTCAAGGAAACTCAGTTTTCACACTCTATGCTTAGTGCCCTTTGAGGGCCTAGGACTGAAATGAAGCTTGGAGAGCATCCCACACAAACGAATGCTCCACATGCGGGTTTCACATGCCACCAACTCCACATTCACAGGCAACTTCAGCGCCACAGCCGTTTTCAGATAGCCCTCAATGCAAAGGCTCTAGACGCAAATATTGGTGTGAGAGCTAATTCAATCAAGGAAACACTGCATGTTGGTGAAGGGCATATTGAAGAAGGATCAGCCGAGTGGTTCTTGTGGGAGAACAACTCCATTTGGCTCACTAACTTCACACACCATCAGGCTTCCAAGCAGCTCTCAAGGAAACTCAGTTTTCACAATCTATGCTTAGTGCCCTTTGAGTGCATTATCTAGAAATAAACCTGGTAGAGCATCCCACACAAACGAATGCTCCACATACGGGTTTCACATGCCACCAACTCCACATTCACAGGCAACTTCAGCGCCACAGCCGTTTTCAGATAGCCCTCAATGCAAAGGCTCTAGACGCAAATATTGGTGTGAGAGCTAATTCAATCAAGGAAACACTGCATGTTGGTGAAGGGCATATTGAAGAAGGATCAGCCGAGTGGTTCTTGTGGGAGAACAACTCCATTTGGCTCACTAGCTTCACACACCATCAGGCTTCCAAGCAGCTCTCAAGGAAACTCAGTTTTCACACTCTATTCTTATTGCCCTTTGAGGGAATTATCTAGGAATGAACCTGGTAGAGCATCGCACACAAACGAATGCTCCACATGCGGGTTTCACATGCCACCAACTCCACATTCACAGGCAACTTCAGCGCCACAGCCGTTTTCAGAAAGCCCTCAATGCAAAGGCTCCAGACGCAAATATTGGTGTGAGAGCTAATTCAATCAAGGAAACACTGCATGTTGGTGAAGGACATATTGAAGAAGGATCAGCCGAGTGGTTCTTGTGGGAGAACAACTCCATTTGGCTCACTAACTTCACACACCATCAGGCTTCCAAGCAGCTCTCAGGAACGTCAGTTTTCACACTCTATTCTTATTGCCCTTTAAGGGAATTATCTAGGAATGAACCTGGTAGAGCATCTCACACAAACGAATGCTCCACATGCGGGTTTCACATGCCACCAACTCCACATTCACAGGCAACTTCAGCGCCACAGCCGTTTTCAGATAGCCCTCAATGGAAAGGCTCTAGACGCAAATATTGGTGTGAGAGCTAATTCAATCAAGGAAACACTGCATGTTGGTGAAGGGCATATTGAAGAAGGATCAGCCGAGTGTTTCTTGTGGGAGAACAACTCCATTTGGCTCACTAACTTCACACACCATCAGGCTTCCAAGCAGCTCTCAAGGAAACTCAGTTTTCACACTCTATGCTTAGTGCTCTTTGTGTGCCTAGGACTGAAATGAAGCTTGGTCAGCATCGCACACAAACGAATGCTCCACATGCGGGTTTCACATGCCACCAACTCCACATTCACAGGCAACTTCAGCGCCACAGCCGTTTTCAGATAGCCCTCAATGCAAAGGCTCTAGACGCAAATATTGGTGTGAGAGCTAATTCAATCAAGGAAACACTGCATGTTGGTGAAGGGCATATTGAAGAAGGATCAGCCGAGTGGTTCTTGTGGGAGAACAACTCCATTTGGCTCACTAACTTCACACACCATCAGGCTTCCAAGCAGCTCTCAAGGAAACTCAGTTTTCACACTCTATGCTTAGTGCCCTTTGAGTGCATTATCTAGGAATGAACCTGGTAGAGCATCCCACACAAACGAATGCTCCACATGCGGGTTTCACATGCCACCAACTCCACATTCACAGGCAACTTCAGCGCCACAGCCGTTTTCAGATAGCCCTCAATGCAAAGGCTCTAGACGCAAATATTGGTGTGAGAGCTAATTCAATCAAGGAAACACTGCATGTTGGTGAAGGGCATATTGAAGAAGGATCAGCCGAGTGGTTCTTGTGGGAGAACAACTCCATTTGGCTCACTAACTTCACACACCATCAGGCTTCCAAGCAGCTCTCAAGGAAACTCAGTTTTCACACTCTATGCTTAGTGCCCTTTGAGTGCATTATCTAGGAATGAACCTGGTAGAGCATCCCA
Source organism: Ochotona princeps (assembly GCF_030435755.1). Taxonomy (NCBI): domain Eukaryota; kingdom Metazoa; phylum Chordata; class Mammalia; order Lagomorpha; family Ochotonidae; genus Ochotona; species Ochotona princeps. The sequence continues at coordinate 20,521 of NW_026699195.1, read as the reverse complement.
CACAAACGAATGCTCCACATGCGGGTTTCACATGCCACCAACTCCACATTCACAGGCAACTTCAGCGCCACAGCCGTTTTCAGATAGCCCTCAATGCAAAGGCTCTAGACGCAAATATTGGTGTGAGAGCTAATTCAATCAAGGAAACACTGCATGTTGGTGAAGGGCATATTGAAGAAGGATCAGCCGAGTGGTTCTTGTGGGAGAACAACTCCATTTGGCTCACTAACTTCACACACCATCAGGCTTCCAAGCAGCTCTCAAGGAAACTCAGTTTTCACACTCTATTCTTATCGCCCTTTAAGGGAATTATCTAGGAATGAACCTGGTAGAGCATCGCACACAAACAAATGCTCCACATGCGGGTTTCACATGCCACCAACTCCACATTCACAGGCAACTTCAGCGCCACAGCCGTTTTCAGATAGCCCTCAATGCAAAGGCTCTAGACGCAAATATTGGTGTGAGAGCTAATTCAATCAAGGAAACACTGCATGTTGGTGAAGGGCATATTGAAGAAGGATCAGCCGAGTGGTTCTTGTGGGAGAACAACTCCATTTGGCTCACTAACTTCACACACCATCAGGCTTCCAAGCAGCTCTCAAGGAAACTCAGTTTTCACACTCTATGCTTAGTGCTCTTTGTGTGCCTAGGACTGAAATGAAGCTTGGTCAGCATCGCACACAAACGAATGCTCCACATGCGGGTTTCACATGCCACCAACTCCACATTCACAGGCAACTTCAGCGCCACAGCCGTTTTCAGATAGCCCTCAATGCAAAGGCTCTAGACGCAAATATTGGTGTGAGAGCTAATTCAATCAAGGAAACACTGCATGTTGGTGAAGGGCATATTGAAGAAGGATCAGCCGAGTGGTTCTTGTGGGAGAACAACTCCATTTGGCTCACTAGCTTCACACACCATCAGGCTTCCAAGCAGCTCTCAAGGAAACTCAGTTTTCACACTCTATGCTTAGTGCCCTTTGTATGGCTAGGACTGAAATGAACCTGGTAGAGCATCCCACACAAACGAATGCTCCACATGCGGGTTTCACATGCCACCAACTCCACATTCACAGGCAACTTCAGCGCCACAGCCGTTTTCAGATAGCCCTCAATGCAAAGGCTCTAGACGCAAATATTGGTGTGAGAGCTAATTCAATCAAGGAAACACTGCATGTTGGTGAAGGGCATTTTGAAGAAGGATCAGCCGAGTGGTTCTTGTGGGAGAACAACTCCATTTGGCTCACTAACTTCACACACCATCAGGCTTCCAAGCAGCTCTCAAGGAAACTCAGTTTTCACACTCTATGCTTAGTGCCCTTTGAGTGCATTATCTAGGAATGAACCTGGTAGAGCATCCCACACAAACGAATGCTCCACATGCGGGTTTCACATGCCACCAACTCCACATTCACAGGCAACTTCAGCGCCACAGCCGTTTTCAGATAGCCCTCAATGCAAAGGCTCTAGACGCAAATATTGGTGTGAGAGCTAATTCAATCAAGGAAACACTGCATGTTGGTGAAGGACATATTGAAGAAGGATCAGCCGAGTGGTTCTTGTGGGAGAACAACTCCATTTGGCTCACTAACTTCACACACCATCAGGCTTCCAAGCAGCTCTCAAGGAAACTCAGTTTTCACACTCTATGCTTAGTGCCCTTTGCCTGACTAGGACTGAAATGAACCTGGTAGAGCATCCCACACAAACGAATGCTCCACATGCGGGTTTCACATGCCACCAACTCCACATTCACAGGCAACTTCAGCGCCACAGCCGTTTTCAGATAGCCCTCAATGCAAAGGCTCTAGACGCAAATATTGGTGTGAGAGCTAATTCAATCAAGGAAACACTGCATGTTGGTGAAGGGCATATTGAAGAAGGATCAGCCGAGTGGTTCTTGTGGGAGAACAACTCCATTTGGCTCACTAGCTTCACACACCATCAGGCTTCCAAGCAGCTCTCAAGGAAACTCAGTTTTCACACTCTATGCTTAGTGCCCTTTGAGTGCATTATCTAGGAATGAACCTGGTAGAGCATCCCACACAAACGAATGCTCCACATGCGGGTTTCACATGCCACCAACTCCACATTCACAGGCAACTTCAGCGCCACAGCCGTTTTCAGATAGCCCTCAATGCAAAGGCTCTAGACGCAAATATTGGTGTGAGAGCTAATTCAATCAAGGAAACACTGCATGTTGGTGAAGGGCATATTGAAGAAGGATCAGCCGAGTGGTTCTTGTGGGAGAACAACTCCATTTGGCTCACTAACTTCACACACCATCAGGCTTCCAAGCAGCTCTCAAGGAAACTCAGTTTTCACACTCTATGCTTAGTGCCCTTTGAGTGCCTAGGACTGAAATGAACCTGGTAGAGCATCCCAAACAAACGAATGCTCCACATGCGGGTTTCACATGCCACCAACTCCACATTCACAGGCAACTTCAGCGCCACAGCCGTTTTCAGATAGCCCTCAATGCAAAGGCTCTAGACGCAAATATTGGTGTGAGAGCTAATTCAATCAAGGAAACACTGCATGTTGGTGAAGGGCATATTGAAGAAGGATCAGCCGAGTGGTTCTTGTGGGAGAACAACTCCATTTGGCTCACTAACTTCACACACCATCAGGCTTCCAAGCAGCTCTCAAGGAAACTCAGTTTTCACACTCTATGCTTAGTGCTCTTTGTGTGCCTAGGACTGAAAGGAAGCTTGGTCAGCATCGCACACAAACGAATGCTCCACATGCGGGTTTCACATGCCACCAACTCCACATTCCCAGGCAACTTCAGCGCCACAGCCGTTTTCAGATAGCCCTCACTGCAAAGGCTCTAGACGCAAATATTGGTGTGAGAGCTAATTCAATCAAGGAAACACTGCATGTTGGTGAAGGGCATATTGAAGAAGGATCAGCCGAGTGGTTCTTGTGGGAGAACAACTCCATTTGGCTCACTAGCTTCACACACCATCAGGCTTCCAAGCAGCTCTCAAGGAAACTCAGTTTTCACACTCTATGCTTAGTGCCCTTTGAGTGCATTATCTAGGAATGAACCTGGTAGAGCATCCCACACAAACGAATGCTCCACATGCGGGTTTCACATGCCACCAACTCCACATTCACAGGCAACTTCAGCGCCACAGCCGTTTTCAGATAGCCCTCAATGCAAAGGCTCTAGACGCAAATATTGGTGTGAGAGCTAATTCAATCAAGGAAACACTGCATGTTGGTGAAGGGCATATTGAAGAAGGATCAGCCGAGTGGTTCTTGTGGGAGAACAACTCCATTTGGCTCACTAGCTTCACACACCATCAGGCTTCCAAGCAGCTCTCAAGGAAACTCAGTTTTCACACTCTATGCTTAGTGCCCTTTGAGTGCATTATCTAGGAATGAACCTGGTAGAGCATCCCACACAAACGAATGCTCCACATGCGGGTTTCACATGCCACCAACTCCACATTCACAGGCAACTTCAGCGCCACAGCCGTTTTCAGATAGCCCTCAATGCAAAGGCTCTAGACGCAAATATTGGTGTGAGAGCTAATTCAATCAAGGAAACACTGCATGTTGGTAAAGGGCATATTGAAGAAGGATCAGCCGAGTGGTTCTTGTGGGAGAACAACTCCATTTGGCTCACTAACTTCACACACCATCAGGCTTCCAAGCAGCTCTCAAGGAAACTCAGTTTTCACACTCTATGCTTAGTGCCGTTTGAGTGCCTAGGACTGAAATGAAGATTGGTCAGCATCCCACACAAACGAATGCTCCACATGCGGGTTTCACATGCCACCAACTCCACATTCACAGGCAACTTCAGCGCCACAGCCGTTTTCAGATAGCCCTCAATGCAAAGGCTCTAGACGCAAATATTGGTGTGAGAGCTAATTCAATCAAGGAAACACTGCATGTTGGTGAAGGGCATATTGAAGAAGGATCAGCCGAGTGGTTCTTGTGGGAGAACAACTCCATTTGGCTCACTAACGTCACACACCATCAGGCTTCCAAGCAGCTCTCAAGGAAACTCAGTTTTCACACTCTATGCTTAGTGCTCTTTGAGTGCATTATTTAGGAATGAACCTAGTAGAGCATCCCACACAAACGAATGCTCCACATGCGGGTTTCACATGCCACCAACTCCACATTCACAGGCAACTTCAGCGCCACAGCCGTTTTCAGATAGCCCTCAATGCAAAGGCTCTAGACGCAAATATTGGTGTGAGAGCTAATTCAATCAAGGAAACACTGCATGTTGGTGAAGGGCATATTGAAGAAGGATCAGCCGAGAGGTTCTTGTGGGAGAACAACTCCATTTGGCTCACTAACTTCACACACCATCAGGCTTCCAAGCAGCTCTCAAGGAAACTCAGTTTTCACATTCTATGCTTAGTGCCCTTTGAGTGCATTATCTAGGAATGAACTTGGTAGAGCATCGCACACAAACGAATGCTCCACATGCGGGTTTCACATGCCACCAACTCCACATTCACAGGCAACTTCAGCGCCACAGCCGTTTTCAGATAGCCCTCAATGCAAAGGCTCCAGACGCAAATATTGGTGTGAGAGCTAATTCAATCAAGGAAACACTGCATGTTGGTGAAGGGCATATTGAAGAAGGATCAGCCGAGTGTTTCTTGTGGGAGAACAACTCCATTTGGCTCACTAACTTCACACACCATCAGGCTTCCAAGCAGCTCTCAAGGAAACTCAGTTTTCACACTCTATGCTTAGTGCCCTTTGTATGGCTAGGACTGAAATGAACCTGGTAGAGCATCCCACACAAACGAATGCTCCACATGCGGGTTTCACATGCCACCAACTCCACATTCACAGGCAACTTCAGCGCCACAGCCGTTTTCAGATAGCCCTCAATGCAAAGGCTCTAGACGCAAATATTGGTGTGAGAGCTAATTCAATCAAGGAAACACTGCATGTTGGTGAAGGGCATATTGAAGAAGGATCAGCCGAGTGGTTCTTGTGGGAGAACAACTCCATTTGGCTCACTAACTTCACACACCATCAGGCTTCCAAGCAGCTCTCAAGGAAACTCAGTTTTCACACTCTATGCTTAGTGCCCTTTGTATGGCTAGGACTGAAATGAACCTGGTAGAGCATCCCACACAAACGAATGCTCCACATGCGGGTTTCACATGCCACCAACTCCACATTCACAGGCAACTTCAGCGCCACAGCCGTTTTCAGATAGCCCTCAATGCAAAGGCTCTAGACGCAAATATTGGTGTGAGAGCTAATTCAATCAAGGAAACACTGCATGTTGGTGAAGGGCATATTGAAGAAGGGTCAGCCGAGTGGTTCTTGTGGGAGAACAACTCCATTTGGCTCACTAACTTCACACACCATCAGGCTTCCAAGCAGCTCTCAAGGAACGTCAGTTTTCACACTCTATTCTTATTGCCCTTTAAGGGAATTATCTAGGAATGAACCTGGTAGAGCATCCCACACAAACGAATGCTCCACATGCGGGTTTCACATGCCACCAACTCCACATTCACAGGCAACTTCAGCGCCACAGCCGTTTTCAGATAGCCCTCAATGCAAAGGCTCTAGACGCAAATATTGGTGTGAGAGCTAATTCAATCAAGGAAACACTGCATGTTGGTGAAGGGCATATTGAAGAAGGATCAGCCGAGTGTTTCTTGTGGGAGAACAACTCCATTTGGCTCACTAACTTCACACACCATCAGGCTTCCAAGCAGCTCTCAAGGAAACTCAGTTTTCACACTCTATGCTTAGTGCTCTTTGTGTGCCTAGGACTGAAATGAAGCTTGGTCAGCATCGCACACAAACGAATGCTCCACATGCGGGTTTCACATGCCACCAACTCCACATTCACAGGCAACTTCAGCGCCACAGCCGTTTTCAGATAGCCCTCAATGCAAAGGCTCTAGACGCAAATATTGGTGTGAGAGCTAATTCAATCAAGGAAACACTGCATGTTGGTGAAGGGCATATTGAAGAAGGATCAGCCGAGTGGTTCTTGTGGGAGAACAACTCCATTTGGCTCACTAACTTCACACACCATCAGGCTTCCAAGCAGCTCTCAAGGAAACTCAGTTTTCACACTCTATGCTTAGTGCCCTTTGAGTGCATTATCTAGGAATGAACCTGGTAGAGCATCCCACACAAACGAATGCTCCACATGCGGGTTTCACATGCCACCAACTCCACATTCACAGGCAACTTCAGCGCCACAGCCGTTTTCAGATAGCCCTCAATGCAAAGGCTCTAGACGCAAATATTGGTGTGAGAGCTAATTCAATCAAGGAAACACTGCATGTTGGTGAAGGGCATATTGAAGAAGGATCAGCCGAGTGGTTCTTGTGGGAGAACAACTCCATTTGGCTCACTAACTTCACACACCATCAGGCTTCCAAGCAGCTCTCAAGGAAACTCAGTTTTCACACTCTATGCTTAGTGCCCTTTGAGTGCATTATCAAGGAATGAACCTGGTAGAGCATCCCACACAAACGAATGCTCCACATGCGGGTTTCACATGCCACCAACTCCACATTAACAGGCAAATTCAGCGCCACAGCCGTTTTCAGATAGCCCTCAATGCAAAGGCTCCAGACGCAAATATTGGTGTGAGAGCTAATTCAATCAAGGAAACACTGCATGTTGGTGAAGGGCATATTGAAGAAGGATCAGCCGAGTGGTTCTTGTGGGAGAACAACTCCATTTGGCTCACTAACTTCACACACCATCAGGCTTCCAAGCAGCTCTCAAGGAAACTCAGTTTTCACACTCTATGCTTAGTGCCCTTTGAGTGCATTATCTAGGAATGAACCTGGTAGAGCATCCCACACAAACGAATGCTCCACATGCGGGTTTCACATGCCACCAACTCCACATTCACAGGCAACTTCAGCGCCACAGCCGTTTTCAGATAGCCCTCAATGCAAAGGCTCTAGACGCAAATATTGGTGTGAGAGCTAATTCAATCAAGGAAACACTGCATGTTGGTGAAGGGCATATTGAAGAAGGATCAGCCGAGTGGTTCTTGTGGGAGAACAACTCCATTTGGCTCACTAACTTCACACACCATCAGGCTTCCAAGCAGCTCTCAAGGAAACTCAGTTTTCACACTCTATTCTTATCGCCCTTTAAGGGAATTATCTAGGAATGAACCTGGTAGAGCATCGCACACAAACAAATGCTCCACATGCGGGTTTCACATGCCACCAACTCCACATTCACAGGCAACTTCAGCGCCACAGCCGTTTTCAGATAGCCCTCAATGCAAAGGCTCTAGACGCAAATATTGGTGTGAGAGCTAATTCAATCAAGGAAACACTGCATGTTGGTGAAGGGCATATTGAAGAAGGATCAGCCGAGTGGTTCTTGTGGGAGAACAACTCCATTTGGCTCACTAACTTCACACACCATCAGGCTTCCAAGCAGCTCTCAAGGAAACTCAGTTTTCACACTCTATGCTTAGTGCTCTTTGTGTGCCTAGGACTGAAATGAAGCTTGGTCAGCATCGCACACAAACGAATGCTCCACATGCGGGTTTCACATGCCACCAACTCCACATTCACAGGCAACTTCAGCGCCACAGCCGTTTTCAGATAGCCCTCAATGCAAAGGCTCTAGACGCAAATATTGGTGTGAGAGCTAATTCAATCAAGGAAACACTGCATGTTGGTGAAGGGCATATTGAAGAAGGATCAGCCGAGTGGTTCTTGTGGGAGAACAACTCCATTTGGCTCACTAAATTCACACACCATCAGGCTTCCAAGCAGCTCTCAAGGAAACTCAGTTTTCACACTCTATGCTTAGTGCCCTTTGTATGGCTAGGACTGAAATGAACCTGGTAGAGCATCCCACACAAACGAATGCTCCACATGCGGGTTTCACATGCCACCAACTCCACATTCACAGGCAACTTCAGCGCCACAGCCGTTTTCAGATAGCCCTCAATGCAAAGGCTCTAGACGCAAATATTGGTGTGAGAGCTAATTCAATCAAGGAAACACTGCATGTTGGTGAAGGGCATATTGAAGAAGGATCAGCCGAGTGGTTCTTGTGGGAGAACAACTCCATTTGGCTCACTAACTTCACACACCATCAGGCTTCCAAGCAGCTCTCAAGGAAACTCAGTTTTCACACTCTATGCTTAGTGCCCTTTGAGTGCATTATCTAGGAATGAACCTGGTAGAGCATCCCACACAAACGAATGCTCCACATGCGGGTTTCACATGCCACCAACTCCACATTCACAGGCAACTTCAGCGCCACAGCCGTTTTCAGATAGCCCTCAATGCAAAGGCTCTAGACGCAAATATTGGTGTGAGAGCTAATTCAATCAAGGAAACACTGCATGTTGGTGAAGGACATATTGAAGAAGGATCAGCCGAGTGGTTCTTGTGGGAGAACAACTCCATTTGGCTCACTAACTTCACACACCATCAGGCTTCCAAGCAGCTCTCAAGGAAACTCAGTTTTCACACTCTATGCTTAGTGCCCTTTGCATGACTAGGACTGAAATGAACCTGGTAGAGCATCCCAAACAAACGAATGCTCCACATGCGGGTTTCACATGCCACCAACTCCACATTCACAGGCAACTTCAGCGCCACAGCCGTTTTCAGATAGCCCTCAATGCAAAGGCTCTAGACGCAAATATTGGTGTGAGAGCTAATTCAATCAAGGAAACACTGCATGTTGGTGAAGGGCATATTGAAGAAGGATCAGCCGAGTGGTTCTTGTGGGAGAACAACTCCATTTGGCTCACTAACTTCACACACCATCAGGCTTCCAAGCAGCTCTCAAGGAAACTCAGTTTTCACACTCTATGCTTAGTGCTCTTTGTGTGCCTAGGACTGAAAGGAAGCTTGGTCAGCATCGCACACAAACGAATGCTCCACATGCGGGTTTCACATGCCACCAACTCCACATTCCCAGGCAACTTCAGCGCCACAGCCGTTTTCAGATAGCCCTCACTGCAAAGGCTCTAGACGCAAATATTGGTGTGAGAGCTAATTCAATCAAGGAAACACTGCATGTTGGTGAAGGGCATATTGAAGAAGGATCAGCCGAGTGGTTCTTGTGGGAGAACAACTCCATTTGGCTCACTAGCTTCACACACCATCAGGCTTCCAAGCAGCTCGCAAGGAAACTCAGTTTTCACACTCTATGCTTAGTGCCCTTTGAGTGCATTATCTAGGAATGAACCTGGTAGAGCATCCCACACAAACGAATGCTCCACATGCGGGTTTCACATGCCACCAACTCCACATTCACAGGCAACTTCAGCGCCACAGCCGTTTTCAGATAGCCCTCAATGCAAAGGCTCTAGACGCAAATATTGGTGTGAGAGCTAATTCAATCAAGGAAACACTGCATGTTGGTGAAGGGCATATTGAAGAAGGATCAGCCGAGTGGTTCTTGTGGGAGAACAACTCCATTTGGCTCACTAACGTCACACACCATCAGGCTTCCAAGCAGCTCTCAAGGAAACTCAGTTTTCACACTCTATGCTTAGTGCCCTTTGAGTGCATTATTTAGGAATGAACCTAGTAGAGCATCCCACACAAACGAATGCTCCACATGCGGGTTTCACATGCCACCAACTCCACATTCACAGGCAACTTCAGCGCCACAGCCGTTTTCAGATAGCCCTCAATGCAAAGGCTCCAGACGCAAATATTGGTGTGAGAGCTAATTCAATCAAGGAAACACTGCATGTTGGTGAAGGGCATATTGAAGAAGGATCAGCCGAGAGGTTCTTGTGGGAGAACAACTCCATTTGGCTCACTAACTTCACACACCATCAGGCTTCCAAGCAGCTCTCAAGGAAACTCAGTTTTCACATTCTATGCTTAGTGCCCTTTGAGTGCATTATCTAGGAATGAACTTGGTAGAGCATCGCACACAAACGAATGCTCCACATGCGGGTTTCACATGCCACCAACTCCACATTCACAGGCAACTTCAGCGCCACAGCCGTTTTCAGATAGCCCTCAATGCAAAGGCTCCAGACGCAAATATTGGTGTGAGAGCTAATTCAATCAAGGAAACACTGCATGTTGGTGAAGGGCATATTGAAGAAGGATCAGCCGAGTGGTTCTTGTGGGAGAACAACTCCATTTGGCTCACTAACTTCACACACCATCAGGCTTCCAAGCAGCTCTCAAGGAAACTCAGTTTTCACACTCTATGCTTAGTGCCCTTTGTATGGCTAGGACTGAAATGAACCTGGTAGAGCATCCCACACAAACGAATGCTCCACATGCGGGTTTCACATGCCACCAACTCCACATTCACAGGCAACTTCAGCGCCACAGCCGTTTTCAGATAGCCCTCAATGCAAAGGCTCTAGACGCAAATATTGGTGTGAGAGCTAATTCAATCAAGGAAACACTGCATGTTGGTGAAGGGCATATTGAAGAAGGATCAGCCGAGTGTTTCTTGTGGGAGAACAACTCCATTTGGCTCACTAGCTTCACACACCATCAGGCTTCCAAGCAGCTGTCAAGGAAACTCAGTTTTCACACTCTATGCTTAGTGCCCTTTGAGTGCATTATCTAGGAATGAACCTGGTAGAGCATCCCACACAAACGAATGCTCCACATGCGGGTTTCACATGCCACCAACTCCACATTCACAGGCAACTTCAGCGCCACTGCTGTTTTCAGATAGCCCTCAATGCAAAGGCTCTAGACACAAATATTGGTGTGAGAGCTAATTCAATCAAGGAAACACTGCATGTTGGTGAAGGGCATATTGAAGAAGGATCAGCCGAGTGGTTCTTGTGGGAGAACAACTCCATTTGGCTCACTAACTTCACACACCATCAGGCTTCCAAGCAGCTCTCAAGGAAACTCAGTTTTCACACTCTATGCTTACTGCTCTTTGTGTGCCTAGGACTGAAATGAAGCTTGGTCAGCATCCCACAAAAAACGAATGCTCCACATGCGGGTTTCACATGCCACCAACTCCACATTCACAGGCAACTTCAGCGCCACAGCCGTTTTCAGATAGCCCTCAATGCAAAGGCTCTAGACGCAAATATTGGTGTGAGAGCTAATTCAATCAAGGAAAGACTGCATGTTGGTGAAGGGCATATTGAAGAAGGATCAGCCGAGAGGTTCTTGTGGGAGAACAACTCCATTTGGCTCACTAACTTCACACACCATCAGGCTTCCAAGCAGCTCTCAAGGAAACTCAGTTTTCACACTCTATGCTTAGTGCCCTTTGAGTGCATTATCTAGGAATGAACCTGGTAGAGCACCCCACACAAACGAATGCTCCACATGCGGGTTTCACATGCCACCAACTCCACATTCACAGGCAACTTCAGCGCCACAGCCGTTTTCAGATAGCCCTCAATGCAAAGGCTCGAGACGCAAATATTGGTGTGAGAGCTAATTCAATCAAGGAAACACTGCATGTTGATGAAGGGCATATTGAAGAAGGATCAGCCGAGTGGTTCTTGTGGGAGAACAACTCCATTTAGCTCACTAACGTCACACACCATCAGGCTTCCAAGCAGCTCTCAAGGAAACTCAGTTTTCACACTCTATGCTTACTGCTCTTTGTGTGCCTAGGACTGAAATGAAGCTTGGTCAGCATCCCACACAAACGAATGCTCCACAACCGGGTTTCACATGCCACCAACTCCACATTCACAGGCAACTTCAGCGCCACAGCCATTTTCAGATAGCCCTCAATGCAAAGGCTCTAGACGCAAATATTGGTGTGAGAGCTAATTCAATCAAGGAAACACTGCATGTTGGTGAAGGGCATATTGAAGAAGGATCAGCCGAGTGGTTCTTGTGGGAGAACAACTCCATTTGGCTCACTAATTTCACACACCATCAGGCTTCCAAGCAGCTCTCAAGGAAACTCAGTTTTCACACTCTATGCTTAGTGCCCTTTGTATGGCTAGGACTGAAATGAACCTGGTAGAGCATCCCACACAAACGAATGCTCCACATGCGGGTTTCACATGCCACCAACTCCACATTCACAGGCAACTTCAGCGCCACAGCCGTTTTCAGATAGCCCTCAATGCAAAGGCTCTAGACGCAAATATTGGTGTGAGAGCTAATTCAATCAAGGAAACACTGCATGTTGGTGAAGGGCATATTGAAGAAGGATCAGCCGAGTGGTTCTTGTGGGAGAACAACTCCATTTGGCTCACTAGCTTCACACACCATCAGGCTTCCAAGCAGCTCTCAAGGAAACTCAGTTTTCACACTCTATGCTTAGTGCCCTTTGAGTGCATTATCTAGGAATGAACCTGGTAGAGCATCCCACACAAACGAATGCTCCACATGCGGGTTTCACATGCCACCAACTCCACATTCACAGGCAACTTCAGCGCCACAGCTGTTTTCAGATAGCCCTCACTGCAAAGGCTCTAGACGCAAATATTGGTGTGAGAGCTAATTCAATCAAGGAAACACTGCATGTTGGTGAAGGGCATATTGAAGAAGGATCAGCCGAGTGGTTCTTGTGGGAGAACAACTCCATTTGGCTCACTAACGTCACACACCATCAGGCTTCCAAGCAGTTCTCAAGGAAACTCAGTTTTCACACTCTATGCTTACTGCTCTTTGTGTGCTAGGACTGAAATGAAGCTTGGTCAGCATCCCACACAAACGAATGCTCCACAACCGGGTTTCACATGCCACCAACTCCACATTCACAGGCAACTTCAGCGCCACAGCCATTTTCAGATAGCCCTCAATGCAAAGGCTCCAGACGCAAATATTGGTGTGAGAGCTAATTCAATCAAGGAAACACTGCATGTTGGTGAAGGGCATATTGAAGAAGGATCAGCCGAGTGGTTCTTGTGGGAGAACAACTCCATTTGGCTCACTAATTTCACACACCATCAGGCTTCCAAGCAGCTCTCAAGGAAACTCAGTTTTCACACTCTATGCTTAGTGCCCTTTGTATGGCTAGGACTGAAATGAACCTGGTAGAGCATCCCACACAAACGAATGCTCCACATGCGGGTTTCACATGCCACCAACTCCACATTCACAGGCAACTTCAGCGCCACAGCCGTTTTCAGATAGCCCTCAATGCAAAGGCTCTAGACGCAAATATTGGTGTGAGAGCTAATTCAATCAAGGAAACACTGCATGTTGGTGAAGGGCATATTGAAGAAGGGATCAGCCGAGTGGTTCTTGTGGGAGAACAACTCCATTTGGCTCACTAGCTTCACACACCATCAGGCTTCCAAGCAGCTCTCAAGGAAACTCAGTTTTCACACTCTATGCTTAGTGCCCTTTGAGTGCATTATCTAGGAATGAACCTGGTAGAGCATCCCACACAAACGAATGCTCCACATACGGGTTTCACATGCCACCAACTCCACATTCACAGGCAACTTCAGCGCCACAGCTGTTTTCAGATAGCCCTCACTGCAAAGGCTCTAGACGCAAATATTGGTGTGAGAGCTAATTCAATCAAGGAAACACTGCATGTTGGTGAAGGGCATATTGAAGAAGGATCAGCCTAGTGGTTCTTGTGGGAGAACAACTCCATTTGGCTCACTAGCTTCACACACCATCAGGCTTCCAAGCAGCTCTCAAGGAAACTCAGTTTTCACACTCTATGCTTAGTGCCCTTTGAGTGCAGTATCTAGGAATGAACCTGGTAGAGCATCCCACACAAACGAATGCTCCACATGCGGGTTTCACATGCCACCAACTCCACATTCACAGGCAACTTCAGCGCCACAGCTGTTTTCAGATAGCCCTCACTGCAAAGGCTCTAGACGCAAATATTGGTGTGAGAGCTAATTCAATCAAGGAAACACTGCATGTTGGTGAAGGGCATATTGAAGAAGGATCAGCCGAGTGGTTCTTGTGGGAGAACAACTCCATTTGGCTCACTAACTTCACACACCATCAGGCTTCCAAGCAGCTCTCAAGGAAACTCAGTTTTCACACTCTATGCTTACTGCTCTTTGTGTGCCTAGGACTGAAATGAAGCTTGGTCAGCATCCCACACAAACGAATGCTCCACATGCGGGTTTCGCATGCCACCAACTCCACATTCACAGGCAACTTCAGCGCCACAGCCGTTTTCAGATAGCCCTCAATGCAAAGGCTCTAGACGCAAATCTTGGTGTGAGAGCTAATTCAATCAAGGAAACACTGCATGTTGGTGAAGGGCATATTGAAGAAGGATCAGCCGAGAGGTTCTTGTGGAGAACAACTCCATTTGGCTCACTAATTTCACACACCATCAGGCTTCCAAGCAGCTTTCAAGGAAACTCAGTTTTCACACTCTATGCTTAGTGCCCTTTGAGTGCATTATCTAGGAATGAACCTGGTAGAGCACCCCACACAAACGAATGCTCCACATGCGGGTTTCACATGCCACCAACTCCACATTCACAGGCAACTTCAGCGCCACAGCCGTTTTCAGATAGCCCTCAATGCAAAGGCTCTAGACGCAAATATTGGTGTGAGAGCTAATTCAATCAAGGAAACACTGCATGTTGGTGAAGGGCATATTGAAGAAGGATCAGCCGAGTGGTTCTTGTGGGAGAACAACTCCATTTGGCTCACTAACGTCACACACCATCAGGCTTCCAAGCAGCTCTCAAGGAAACTCAGTTTTCACACTCTATGCTTACTGCTCTTTGTGTGCCTAGGACTGAAATGAAGCTTGGTCAGCATCCCACACAAACGAATGCTCCACATGCGGGTTTCACATGCCACCAACTCCACATTCACAGGCAACTTCAGCGCCACAGCCATTTTCAGATAGCCCTCAATGCAAAGGCTCTAGACGCAAATATTGGTGTGAGAGCTAATTCAATCAAGGAAACACTGCATGTTGGTGAAGGGCATATTGAAGAAGGATCAGCCGAGTGGTTCTTGTGGGAGAACAACTCCATTTGGCTCACTAATTTCACACACCATCAGGCTTCCAAGCAGCTCTCAAGGAAACTCAGTTTTCACACTCTATGCTTAGTGCCCTTTGAGTGCATTATCTAGGAATGACCTGGTAGAGCATCCCACACAAACGAATGCTCCACATGCGGGTTTCACATGCCACCAACTCCACATTCACAGGCAACTTCAGCGCCACAGCCGTTTTCAGATAGCCCTCAATGCAAAGGCTCCAGACGCAAATATTGGTGTGAGAGCTAATTCAATCAAGGAAACACTGCATGTTGGTGAAGGGCATATTGAAGAAGGATCAGCCGAGTGGTTCTTGTGGGAGAACAACTCCATTTGGCTCACTAACTTCACACACCATCAGGCTTCCAAGCAGCTCTCAAGGAAACTCAGTTTTCACACTCTATGCTTAGTGCCCTTTGTATGGCTAGGACTGAAATGAACCTGGTAGAGCATCCCACACAAACGAATGCTCCACATGCGGGTTTCACATGCCACCAACTCCACATTCACAGGCAACTTCAGCGCCACAGCCGTTTTCAGATAGCCCTCAATGCAAAGGCTCTAGACGCAAATATTGGTGTGAGAGCTAATTCAATCAAGGAAACACTGCATGTTGGTGAAGGGCATATTGAAGAAGGATCAGCCGAGTGGTTCTTGTGGGAGAACAACTCCATTTGGCTCACTAGCTTCACACACCATCAGGCTTCCAAGCAGCTCTCAAGGAAACTCAGTTTTCACACTCTATGCTTAGTGCCCTTTGAGTGCATTATCTAGGAATGAACCTGGTAGAGCATCCCACACAAACGAATGCTCCACATGCGGGTTTCACATGCCACCAACTCCACATTCACAGGCAACTTCAGCGCCACAGCTGTTTTCAGATAGCCCTCACTGCAAAGGCTCTAGACGCAAATATTGGTGTGAGAGCTAATTCAATCAAGGAAACACTGCATGTTGGTGAAGGGCATATTGAAGAAGGATCAGCCGAGTGGTTCTTGTGGGAGAACAACTCCATTTGGCTCACTAACTTCACACACCATCAGGCTTCCAAGCAGCTGTCAAGGAAACTCAGTTTTCACACTCTATGCTTAGTGCCCTTTGAGTGCATTATCTAGGAATGAACCTGGTAGAGCACCCCACACAAACGAATGCTCCACATGCGGGTTTCACATGCCACCAACTCCACATTCACAGGCAACTTCAGCGCCACAGCCGTTTTCAGATAGCCCTCAATGCAAAGGCTCTAGACGCAAATATTGGTGTGAGAGCTAATTCAATCAAGGAAACACTGCATGTTGGTGAAGGGCATATTGAAGAAGATCAGCCGAGTGGTTCTTGTGGGAGAACAACTCCATTTGGCTCACTAACGTCACACACCATCAGGCTTCCAAGCAGCTCTCAAGGAAACTCAGTTTTCACACTCTATGCTTACTGCTCTTTGTGTGCCTAGGACTGAAATGAAGCTTGGTCAGCATCCCACACAAACGAATGCTCCACATGCGGGTTTCACATGCCACCAACTCCACATTCACAGGCAACTTCAGCGCCACAGCCATTTTCAGATAGCCCTCAATGCAAAGGCTCTAGACGCAAATATTGGTGTGAGAGCTAATTCAATCAAGGAAACACTGCATGTTGGTGAAGGGCATATTGAAGAAGGATCAGCCGAGTGGTTCTTGTGGGAGAACAACTCCATTTG
Organism: Ochotona princeps; assembly: GCF_030435755.1. Lineage (NCBI taxonomy): Eukaryota > Metazoa > Chordata > Mammalia > Lagomorpha > Ochotonidae > Ochotona > Ochotona princeps. The sequence continues at coordinate 3,935 of NW_026699195.1, read as the reverse complement.
GCTCACTAGCTTCACACACCATCAGGCTTCCAAGCAGCTCTCAAGGAAACTCAGTTTTCACACTCTATGCTTAGTGCCCTTTGAGTGCATTATCTAGGAATGAACCTGGTAGAGCATCCCACACAAACGAATGCTCCACATGCGGGTTTCACATGCCACCAACTCCACATTCACAGGCAACTTCAGCGCCACAGCTGTTTTCAGATAGCCCTCACTGCAAAGGCTCTAGACGCAAATATTGGTGTGAGAGCTAATTCAATCAAGGAAACACTGCATGTTGGTGAAGGGCATATTGAAGAAGGATCAGCCGAGTGTTCTTGTGGGAGAACAACTCCATTTGGCTCACTAACTTCACACACCATCAGGCTTCCAAGCAGCTCTCAAGGAAACTCAGTTTTCACACTCTATGCTTACTGCTCTTTGTGTGCCTAGGACTGAAATGAAGCTTGGTCAGCATCCCACACAAACGAATGCTCCACATGCGGGTTTCACATGCCACCAACTCCACATTCACAGGCAACTTCAGCGCCACAGCCGTTTTCAGATAGCCCTCAATGCAAAGGCTCTAGACGCAAATATTGGTGTGAGAGCTAATTCAATCAAGGAAACACTGCATGTTGGTGAAGGGCATATTGAAGAAGGATCAGGGGAGAGGTTCTTGTGGGAGAACAACTACATTTGGCTCACTAACTTCACACACCATCAGGCTTCCAAGCAGCTCTCAAGGAAACTCAGTTTTCACACTCTATGCTTAGTGCCCTTTGAGTGCATTATCTAGGAATGAACCTGGTAGAGCACCCCACACAAACGAATGCTCCACATGCGGGTTTCACATGCCACCAACTCCACATTCACAGGCAACTTCAGCGCCACAGCCGTTTTCAGATAGCCCTCAATGCAAAGGCTCTAGACGCAAATATTGGTGTGAGAGCTAATTCAATCAAGGAAACACTGCATGTTGGTGAAGGGCATATTGAAGAAGGATCAGCCGAGTGGTTCTTGTGGGAGAACAACTCCATTTGGCTCACTAACGTCACACACCATCAGGCTTCCAAGCAGCTCTCAAGGAAACTCAGTTTTCACACTCTATGCTTACTGCTCTTTGTGTGCCTAGGACTGAAATGAAGCTTGGTCAGCATCCCACACAAACGAATGCTCCACATGCGGGTTTCACATGCCACCAACTCCACATTCACAGGCAACTTCAGCGCCACAGCCATTTTCAGATAGCCCTCAATGCAAAGGCTCTAGACGCAAATATTGGTGTGAGAGCTAATTCAATCAAGGAAACACTGCATGTTGGTGAAGGGCATATTGAAGAAGGATCAGCCGAGTGGTTCTTGTGGGAGAACAACTCCATTTGGCTCACTAGCTTCACACACCATCAGGCTTCCAAGCAGCTCTCAAGGAAACTCAGTTTTCACACTCTATGCTTAGTGCCCTTTGAGTGCATTATCTAGGAATGAACCTGGTAGAGCATCCCACACAAACGAATGCTCCACATGCGGGTTTCACATGCCACCAACTCCACATTCACAGGCAACTTCAGCGCCACAGCTGTTTTCAGATAGCCCTCACTGCAAAGGCTCTAGACGCAAATATTGGTGTGAGAGCTAATTCAATCAAGGAAACACTGCATGTTGGTGAAGGGCATATTGAAGAAGGATCAGCCGAGTGGTTCTTGTGGGAGAACAACTCCATTTGGCTCACTAGCTTCACACACCATCAGGCTTCCAAGCAGCTCTCAAGGAAACTCAGTTTTCACACTCTATGCTTAGTGCCCTTTGAGTGCATTATCTAGGAATGAACCTGGTAGAGCATCCCACACAAACGAATGCTCCACATGCGGGTTTCACATGCCACCAACTCCACATTCACAGGCAACTTCAGCGCCACATCCATTTTCAGATAGCCCTCACTGCAAAGGCTCTAGACGCAAATCTTGGTGTGAGAGCTAATTCAATCAAGGAAACACTGCATGTTGGTGAAGGGCATATTGAAGAAGGATCAGCCGAGTGGTTCTTGTGGGAGAACAACTCCATTTGGCTCACTAACTTCACACACCATCAGGCTTCCAAGCAGCTCTCAAGGAAACTCAGTTTTCACACTCTATGCTTACTGCTCTTTGTGTGCCTAGGACTGAAATGAAGCTTGGTCAGCATCCCACACAAACGAATGCTCCACATGCGGGTTTCACATGCCACCAACTCCACATTCACAGGCAACTTCAGCGCCACAGCCGTTTTCAGATAGCCCTCAATGCAAAGGCTCTAGACGCAAATATTGGTGTGAGAGCTAATTCAATCAAGGAAACACTGCATGTTGGTGAAGGGCATATTGAAGAAGGATCAGCCGAGAGGTTCTTGTGGGAGAACAACTCCATTTGGCTCACTAACTTCACACACCATCAGGCTTCCAAGCAGCTGTCAAGGAAACTCAGTTTTCACACTCTATGCTTAGTGCCCTTTGAGTGCATTATCTAGGAATGAACCTGGTAGAGCACCCCACACAAACGAATGCTCCACATGCGGGTTTCACATGCCACCAACTCCACATTCACAGGCAACTTCAGCGCCACAGCCGTTTTCAGATAGCCCTCAATGCAAAGGCTCTAGACGCAAATATTGGTGTGAGAGCTAATTCAATCAAGGAAACACTGCATGTTGGTGAAGGGCATATTGAAGAAGGATCAGCCGAGTGGTTCTTGTGGGAGAACAACTCCATTTGGCTCACTAACTTCACACACCATCAGGCTTCCAAGCAGCTCTCAAGGAAACTCAGTTTTCACACTCTATGTTTAGTGCCCTTTGAATGCATTATCTAGGAATGAACCTGGTAGAGCATCCCACACAAACGAATGCTCCACATGCGGGTTTCACATGCCACCAACTCCACATTCACAGGCAACTTCAGCGCCACAGCCGTTTTCAGATAGCCCTCAATGCAAAGGCTCTAGACGCAAATCTTGGTGTGAGAGCTAATTCAATCAAGGAAACACTGCATGTTGGTGAAGGGCATATTGAAGAAGGATCAGCCGAGTGGTTCTTGTGGGAGAACAACTCCATTTGGCTCACTAACATCACAAACCATCAGGCTTCCAAGCAGCTCTCAAGGAAACTCAGTTTTCACACTCTATGCTTAGTGCCCTTTGAGGGCCTAGGACTGAAATGTAGCTTGGAGAGCATCCCACATAAACGAATGCTCCACATGCGGGTTTCACATGCCACCAACTCCACATTCACAGGCAACTTCAGCGCCACAGCCGTTTTCAGATAGCCCTCAATGCAAAGGCTCTAGACGCAAATATTGTGTGAGAGCTAATTCAATCAAGGAAACACTGCATGTTGGTGAAGGGCATATTGAAGAAGGATCAGCCGAGTGGTTCTTGTGGGAGAACAACTCCATTTGGCTCACTAACTTCACACACCATCAGGCTTCCAAGCAGCTCTCAAGGAAACTCAGTTTTCACGCTCTATGCTTAGTGCCATTTGTATGGCTAGGACTGAAATGAACCTGGTAGAGCATCCCACACAAACGAATGCTCCACATGCGGGTTTCACATGCCACCAACTCCACATTTACAGGCAACTTCAGCGCCACAGCCGTTTTCAGATAGCCCTCAATGCAAAGGCTCTAGACGCAAATATTGGTGTGAGAGCTAATCCAATCAAGGAAACACTGCATGTTGGTGAAGGGCATATTGAAGAAGGATCAGCCGAGTGGTTCTTGTGGGAGAACCACTCCATTTGGCTCACTAACTTCACACACCATCAGGCTTCCAAGCAGCTCTCAAGGAAACTCAGTTTTCACAATCTATGCTTAGTGCTCTTTGTGTGCCTAGGACTGAAATGAAGCTTGGTCAGCATCCCACACAAACGAATGCTCCACATGCGGGTTTCACATGCCACCAACTCCACATTCACAGGCAACTTCAG